>NW_020939771.1:0-30245 GCF_003851025.1 Sparassis crispa | reverse complement strand
GATTTACTAGTTTTTGAAGCAAAAGTTAACCATCCATCAGAGAGCATTAATCCTGTTATAACACTTTGTTGATAAGCAGGAATTTCAATCATATTACTTACTTGTTTTGTAAATCGACCTAACCCTACTGAAGAGGATATATTTTTACCCCAAACAACTATTCTAGTATCAGGTAAATCTTTAGGATAAGGGTTTTTATTTCCCTCTCCCGGGCAAGGGTAACTATTATTAGTTTTAGTTATTAATTGGATATTAAAGTTTGCTATAGCATCAGAAAAGCCAGCTAACCAATGATTATTTAAATTATGATTAACACTAAAATTAGAAAATGTTTTAAAATAAGGATTTGACAATATATTATTATTTATCTGATCTAGTTTATTTTGAGATCTAATTTTTCCATTTATTAAATTAAGTACTTTAACTATTCCTGCTCGATGAGCTACTACTAATATTACTGCTTTTTTATTTTTAACTTTATAAACATTACCGTAACCTATTCTACCTTTAATATAATAAGCTAAAAATGCGTCTCGAAAAATAATAACTAATTGCGGTGTATTAGAAAAATTACCATCCCCATCTATTAAACCTGCTAAGTAATGACCAAATTCAGTGTCGCTTGTTGGTTTTAAATGAGTAGGTACATGAATAGAAATCTTTTTAATCTCATAATTATTACGTAAAGTCTCTGAGGAGCTTTTATTAATAAATTTAACAAAATTACCTGCAGATTGACTTCTTTGTTTAAACTTTGCTACTATGACCTTAATTAGGTTGAAGTATTTTAAACTTATATAAATATATAATGAAGTTATTCCTGCATATAGCAATATTAAGAAGCTTACATTGTGTTTGTTTACTTCTGGATGACCAAAGAACCAGAAAAGATGTTGATACAATACTGGATCACCTCCACCGGCTGGATCATAGAAACTAGTATTAAAGTTTCTATCTGTAAGAAGCATAGTAATACCCTAAAATCTTGATTTACTGAACTAGGTTCCATGACTTTTGTGTCTCATAAATGTATTAAAGAATACATTTAAGGTAAATTCTCATACATTCACATGTATGTTGGGACTATATTTTATTTATCTAAGCTGTAAAATTTTTGTAAATGATCCCAAGTAAAAACAATTCTGTGATCATTCATACCAGATTTAATAGAAATTATTTCTTCAATAAATAGTTTATGTTTAAATTGACCAGACTTAAAATAGTCTAAAACTTTAATTCAATCTTTATAATCTAAATATTTACTACCAAATAAAGTAAATCTATTTAAGTAATTTTCTAAAACTAAATTACCCTTTAAACTAGTTGTTCTTACTCTATATTCAGGTTTAGGTTTATCCTTTCTAACTTCCTTAACAGAAGAAAGTAATAAATTTGCAATCATTTCTAGAAAATATAAATTACTTCTATAATTATGATCTTTTTGTCTTTGACTTAATTCAAATTTACATTCTACTCTTGGATACTTACTAGAAGAAGTAGTTCTACTAGGCGCTGGCGCGATAAAATGACCATCCGCATCAATAAAACCAGATAACCAAGCATTAGAATCTAATGGACTATTATTTATAGATTTTTTAGGAATATTTAAATCAAGTCTTAAATTTAACCAATCAATTAAATTATATAAAGCATAAATTTTAGGAGTTCTCATATTACCATTCAATAATGAAGTTAATAATAATCATCCATCAAAATTATTAATAGTTAAAATATAAGCATTTACTCCTTTTTTTCTAGAAAGTGATCCATTCTTTAATTCTTTTTGAATTATTAAAGCTAATGGTAGATCTTTTAAATGAAAAACAATTTGAATGGAAGGATAATTTAGTTTTCCTTTAGGAGATCTTTCCGTTTTTGGAACTACTATTGTACCATCTCCTTCAATTAAACCTGTTAAATAAGAACTAAAATTTAAATCAACTAAATCTTTTTCTTTTTCAATTTCAGTTTTATTAATTTTTACTTGAGATAAAGGTAAAATATTACAACAGATAAATTCTGGCGTATAGTCTCTGAAGATCCCTATTAAATTTAAATAAAATAGGTTTCCTGCTGATTGTGTTTCAATATAATGATGAAACAGTTCCCAGCATATAGCCAAATTTAAAGCTGGCAGTATAAGTTTACCAGCTAATACCGGTAGTGAAATTAATAATAAGATAGCTGTTACAAATATAGCCCATACAAATAACGGTAATTTGTGTAAGCTCATTCCATTAGTTCTCATATTAAGTACTGTAGTAATGACACATATAATAGTTAAATATTATTAACTATTTTATATTGTGGACTATCTCTTCAGCGTTAGTCTTAAAATAAAATAATCGGTAAAAAAGAATTTTTATTTTAAGGATATACGGTGTTTAACGTATAGTCTCTGGGGAAAACTCCTGCTGATTAAACATAGCCTATAAGATTTTAACTGTCATCCGTCCTCACCCCCATTTCGCGCCAGCGCCTCCATCCATGGATGAAAGGATGACAAGGAGAGGAGTACTTATAGACACTAAGCTGTTTCAGCATATAGTTAAAAAATTTATATTAACCCCATTTTATAATAGATTTATTTTTTACACATATTTATAAATATAACCGTGATAAGCTTTATCTTTATTTATATATTTAACCAATGTTTGCTGTGTAGCGGGTAAACCCTTGTTTCTTAAATATTCTATACATTTACCTATACTAAAAAACAGTTTAGTATTATTATTGTTTACATCAATTAGTAATACCGATTTACTTAAACTATTTATAGGCTTATTTTTATTAAATTTTACTCTATCTTTTTCCAACTGTAAAGCTAAATCTAATATAGAGATATCTTTAATTTTAGCGGAGAATACAGGTTCTCTAGTAAAAAGATATTTACCCAAATAATAAGTACCGTTTTTTAAATGTTTAGTAAATGTAAAATGACTAATATTAAGATTATTTATGAAATCTTTTTGTTGCATTGAAGAATAATACAAGATGCTTTTATCTCTATTGTACATATATAAAGGCTTCGCATTGGATCCACTAGGATTATTTGCAACTTTTATAGTATTTAAATTAAAACTAGGATCTAATAAAAAATATTGTTCTAATACTATTTCAGATCTAAAATCATAAATTTCTCCGTACCGGCACAAAGGTATTACCTCTAAAGAAAAATGTGACAATCTCTCTTTATAGGCGCTGGCGCGATAAAAAGGTACTAATTTACCTATTGCTTTATGTCTTCTTTTTAGATAACCATACAATCTAAGAGCTAACTGTGAAGATGAACCTACATATTTTGCTCCAGTATTTTGATGTTTAAATATATAGACTCCGGGTATCTGAATTTTACTAAAAGGTGATCCAATATTTTCTTTAATAATTTTTATTGTTTCATCTTTATCTAAATCATTTAGAACAAAGCTGGGAGCATTAAGTAAATTTTTTAACCCCTCTTCAGTAATTTTAATCTTACAATAAGCTAAAATATCATTAATTATCTTTGCTGTAACAGGTTTACCGCTTTTAATTTGCTCATTAGCTAATTTATGAGAATATTGAATTGGGCCGCTTCTCCCTAAAATTATTTTCCATTTATCATTCTCTATTTTAGTATTTGAGTTATAATTAGAACTAAAACAACGTTTAAAGGTTAATCTAAAGCTCAGTGGGCTTTTTAAATTTATAAACAAAAATGTAAAAGACATAAAAAGATCATAATCAGAATTTGAGTTAATAGCACCTAATAAAGAAGACACTCCAGCTAGGTGTAAACTAAAGATAGCAAGATCTACACTAGCACCAGAGTGACTTTGAACTCCAGCTAATGGAGGATAACATTTATGTTGGTAATCTCATAATCAATTAAAAATTGAATATTATCATTACACGCTCTAATTCTCATTAGAGATCGGACTATTCCTTCATCTTATTTAAAAATGCATAATAAACTATAATAAAGGGCTGGCTAACAGCCAGCGAGTATTATTTAAATTATCTAATGTATTTTTTCTTGTTCTCATAACTCTCACACGATTTCGAATATTATTTAAAGCTATAAAGTCTCCTTTATGTTTAAAATAAGATCGAGACCAAATTCGATATTCTAAGGCTTTCATACCTTTCATCGTATTTCTATAATATTCGATAATATTTTCAATAGCACGAGAATTAGTTGTCCCAATTGAATAATGTCCTCTAACTTTAACATTAGTACTAATACCTAATATATATTTAATAGATATTAATACGATTTTATCTAGTTTTTGTGTTATTTCAAAAGCATGTACTAATCTATTAGTTGATTTAGCAACTAAATAAAAACTTCCTTCAGCTTCAGTGAAACCAATTAATCAAGGTTTACTTACCACTTTAGAAGCAGATTCAACATCAGTTACATTATTATTAACTAATAACCATGCTGGAGAAATATAATCTACAGGTGGTTTTGACTTAACAAGGTTTGATATAATTATATCTTTATCTGCTTTAGGTAATGAATTATCAGATATCACAGAATAAACTTCTTTAAATTTAATATAATTATAATATTTAGTTGTAAGTAAAGGATATTTATCAAAAATAGGAAATATAATTGATTCTAATAATAAACGATCTCTGATTCTAAAATTAGCCATATTATTTTTTTTTTCTATGTTAATTTGTCCAACACCTAGCTGACTTTTTATAAAAGATAGCAATCTTAAATTGTAAGTACTTTGACTTAATTTAAAAGTTAAAGACCAATTATTATTTTGATGATTAATAGAAAAAGTCCCATCACCATCTGTAAATCCAACTAACCATTGATAAAAGATGTCTTTATTTTCTGAAAGTGTCTTTTTATTCGTTTGGACAGTAGAGAATTGTGATATAAGACGCCCTACGTATAGTCTCTGATGGAATAAATGTAAATTATTTATCCAAGCGAATTGTCTCCAAGTTAGTAATATTTTTTCTATTGTAATAAATAACAATGAGCAATTACTTCCTAATAGTTGAGTTTCTCGCATCGAGTAGGGTTTATTTAAGACTATATCTCTATAGTATGACAGCTTTTGTTTAACTGTCCATCCAGTACCAGCTCCATTTTCTACTAATGCACTTAATAATAATAAAGTTAATGAAGGAGGTAATAACCAAAATGAGATATTATTCAATCTAGGAAAGGCCATCAATTTTGTTATCATAAATTTTTTTATTTTTATTTCCAAATATCACTATTAGGTTCAGACTATGTCATTGGTTCTTAAAATAATTATAAGACCATTGGGCTTTCTTGGAAAGGGTATTGTTAGCACTACTCACTTTCTAGTCGTTGAACGTTTCTAATTTTATATTAGAGAGTTTCCTATCTAACATACAATGCTAAATTAGATTTCGCTGCAAATTGTCTTAATAATAAGATTTCCTTGCAATTAACCCATTTAATATTTATAAGGTTATTATAAACAAGACTATATTTTAATATGTTTTAAATGGCTCCAATCAAAAATCATACGATTTTTATTCATTTTGAGTTTTAAGTTTTTAATCGTCATTTTTCCTGTATTATCTAGATGTTCATTATTACACATCATATTATAAACAATCAATCAATCTTTGAAATCATTACGCTTACTACTCAATAAAGGAAATCTATTTAGGTAGGCAACTAAAATTTTTAGCTTAGATAAACTAGTTACTTCTACAATCCAATAAACTTTATCCGGGCGCGCGAAATGAGTTACATTTTCAGGATTTAGAGTAAAAAATTTAGCAATAGACTCCATTATAGGTTGATATGGCATATTTGTTTTAGGATGAAATTGTCTTTGTTCAATTGATATACGAACCTCTATTCGTCCTTTTCGGATAACTTTAGAATTATTATCTAATAATTTATCAGTATATCTAATTTTAAATCCACCATCCGCATCAAAAAAACCTGAGAACCAGCCATTTTCCATTAATGGACTATTATCAGGTAAGTTCTCCTTAATATTTAACTGATAGTTTTTATTTAACCATGAAATTAATTGATTAAATTCATATATTTTAGGTGTACGTAAAGAACCGTTAATAAAATTTACAAAACTTATAAGTTCGCCTATCTTACCTATAGTCCAAACTAACGCATTTTCTTTGTCTCGAATATTACCACCAAAGAACTTTTGTAAATGAATTACTAAAGGCTCATCTTTACTTACAAAGGTTATAGCTAAATAAGGATATATTTTGTTTTCTCGACGGAGATCGTGTCTGATGGGAGACAAGGGAGGCGCTCGACGCAGGAGAAAAATATGCCCGTCTCCTTCCCATATACCAGCTAAATAAGACTTTATTGATTCTATTTTCATATTTGGATCCTTTGTAGTTATAGAAGGTAAAGATTTTGTAGAGCGATCGACTGTTTTCTCTCGATTGTTTTTGATTGAAGATAAATAAAACATCTTTTGATAATCTGGAGCTCCTACTTGAACTGGTAATAAATAGTTCATTTACACATAATCTTTCGAGTATGATTGGACTATATCTTCAGGTTAAATAACCGCGTTACGTATAGTCTCTGAGGATCCTACAATAATTTATCCTTTACGACGTACGGATATTATTAAATAATCTTACTTACGCTTATTCGCATACTACGTTGCTTAATAGTAAGTATTATTATTTAATACAAAGCATTATTATATACAATATTTTAAGTATGCGTTTTATTATAAGCAGCATATGTTAATAAGGATTTTATTTTGGTTTCCTGCGGATTGTCCATTTTTATAAGTAGATTATTCCCCTTAATGTTTAAGACTACTGTACTCTTGTGTATCACCCATAGGCGCTTAGGCGACGGTGTGATCAAGTTTTCAGTATGTTCTATAAGTGGACTTTAGGATTTTCCCGCAAATAGTAACGTAATAAGGCTGACTTCACAGTCAACCACGGCAACTTTTATTTTATTAAATAACAATTTTTAAGATGATTCCAATTGTAAGTAGTTCGAGTGGCATTAAAATTGTTTCTAATATTTAAGGCTTCTTCTAAATAAGTAGTAGTTCTTGAATGAGCTTTTTGTAATTCTAGAACATAAGCCCAAGCTTTATAATCTAAAAATTTAGAAGAAAGAAGTGGAAATTGTGAAAAGTACTCAATAATTTTATTAAGACTCATTTGATTATGAGCCATCACAATAAAGCTATAATATTGTTTTTCACCTATGATTCTACTTCGACTTAGTACATTTGAACCTAAAAAAGTGGCCACTTTAGACATTATAGAAAAGAAACTAACTTGGTCTTCTTCATTATTTAATCTATGATAAGTTTGTCTTATTTCTAAACGGTAAAATAATTGGACTCTTATTGAATTCTTATTAGATCTTTTATGAATATTAATAGAAAATTTAGAATCGGCATCTGAAAATCCAGAAAGCCAAGGATTACTATCTATAGCTGAATTATCCATAGCCTTAACTTCAAGCGAATTAATTTTAGATAAGATATTTTTTGTGCTAGGAAGTTTGCTGTTTTGATTATTAGCTATGTATTCATTAAACCAATAAATAGTTCGCTTTAAAGCCTCTATTTTAGGTGTTCGCATATAACCATTAATAAGAGTTACAATAGTATAAACACCAATAAGATCTTGAATTTGCCATAGAACATAACCTCTATCAGCTTTTATTAGAACACGTCCACATTTAGTTATTGATTGTAGAAAATCAGCTAAAGGTAGATCGGCCTTCTTAAAAACAATAATAATCATAGGCGAATATTTTTTTGCTGTGGATTTTTTATCGTGTACAGCAAATGTTCCATCACCTTCAATTAAACCAGCTAAATAAGAACATAATTGTGAATTAGATTTAATATCAGTTACGAGAGAAGAATCCTCTTTTAGCTTTTGATTAGAAAGATCTAAACTTGAACAATTGGAGGAGTTAGAAATGTTATTAAGAAATAAAATAGAACTTTTGTTACCAAAACCTCCTAATAAAGCAGGCATACTTTTTCCCTAAAATTTCTAATAGGGTAGGACTATATCTTTATCCTTTTCAGATTTAACGTTATATTTAAAGGATATCTTGCGTATAGTCTCTGAGGATCCTACTCAGTCATACATGTAGAATTCTTATTGTATTTAATCGTCTCTATACCCTTTAAATTAATAATAATCTTAACACCTTAAAAAAATTATATATATAATTATACATATCTAATAAATATATTATTTATATTTTAAGCAAGTATATTATTTTTATTATTTAAAGACAAAGAGATGCGAATATTATTTCTTCTACTAATATATGCTTTTGGTTTCCTGCTGATTGCCCAATTTTTACTATGTCACTGTTTCCTACCTTTAAGTAGATCTAGTTAGTAAAACTCTAAGGGGTTTCCAGCACACAGCAAGAAGAAAGATAAATATTACTATATATCCCGGCCATGCCTTTGCTTATTAAAACTAGTTTAAACTAATAAACTAATGTTATGTTATTCTCATTAAACTAAAAATAAATTATTATATGATTAGTATGAGTAATTAAATAATAATTGCTGCGCAGCATTAAATGATAATATTTAAAACATCTTATTATTAACTAAAGATTATAATTTAATGAGGTAATATTATATGTTATTAACTACTTATTTTGAGCATATATTAATAAATATTACTACTTTATTATTTATATTAATATTCATTATTATATGATATTTTATGCAATTATTATTAGAGACTCAATTAGAGTGAATTTCCATTGATTCCTATATAAACCTTTAGATTGACATTTGCCATAAGATCTAATTGTTCATTTATCTCCTTTTAATAGTCGAGCTAATTCACCGATACTTGAAAAAGTACGAGTTAATTCAGGTTTAAGTATATTTTCAGCTAAAATACTCTTGCTTGCTTCGAACCATTTCCATTTACGATACTAATTTATCTGAAGTAATTATTGTTTCATAAGGGAATTCTGAAATAATATCTAGAGAGAAGCGCTGGCTGGAGAGCCGAAGGAGCCGAAGCATGCAAATATAAATTTCCATTTACGAGCCAAACAATTATTTAATAGGCGCTGGCGCGATAATATGCGCCCGCGTATAACCATTGTTTAGAATAAGATAAAAAGATTAATGATTTGGTAAGATTAACATAAACGTAGATAGGTGTTCCACAGAACTTACGAAGAATAGTTCGTGCTTCTTGACGTGTGTGATAAACATTAAATCCACCTGCTTCTAAATCTACATTTAAACTAGGAAAAAGTAAATCAATGAAATATTGTAGCAATTATCTGCAAGTCCTTCGGCGCCTTCGGCGCCTTCGGCGCCTTCGGGGGGCTAGCTTGCATGCTTCGCCGGGCTGTTGAATCCACAATAAAAAGAGTAAGTTTAACATTTTTAAAACCCGGAAATATCGAAGAACTCAACGATTAGATTTAGACAAAATAGAAGGCATAAAATAAGAACACACTCTATTATATAAATTAATAGAACTACCTACATATATCGCTCTCTGCTGCGCGAGCGCCTAGCTTTATTGTCATCTGTCTCAAAAAGGTAAACACCTCTAGCACCTTTAGCTACTTCAGCTATTTTTAAGCGGTTATTAAAGGGATCTAGAATAACAACTTTATAATAAGGCGCCGAGTATTATTAGAATTATTCTTTCTTATTTTCTAAATTGGTATTTTTCGCCGACAAACCAGATGTAGTAGAAAAGCTTTTTAAACTAAGCCAATGTTTTATATTTAGGCGCTGGCTGTTAGCGATATAAATAACATAACTTAAGTTTTCTTTAGTGACTGTTTTAGTTGAGCACGGACCATAAAGAAAATCATGATAAATGCGTGTGCAGTTATTATTACATTAAATAATTGGTGATCTCCTTGTAAAATTTGAACACCTGGACTTGATAACTCTAATCTAATTAATACAGAAAATGCTGTTCCAATCATTCCAGCAAATACTGCAAAAACTAAATAAAGAGTACCTATCTCTTTAGCATTAGTAGAAGATAGCCAGGAATTCATAAAATTAAAAAAAAATACTTATTATTAAAAAATGAACTAACTAACTATCAACTAATTCCTATTAAGCTCATTATTATTTTGTTATACCAACTATGGCATATTTAAATGTTACTCCACTAATTATCTTTATATATAATATATATTATATAATTATTTACTATTTTTTATTAGATATTTATATATATATCTTTATATATTTATATGATTGATCTTTATCAGAATTGAACTGATACTAGCTGCTTGAAGGGTAGCTGTACAACCTTTATACTAAAAGACCTCAAATTTAGGCGCTAGCGCGAGAAAAAGATTGAATTTTTTTTTTATAAATTTTATATTAATTACCTTATTATATTCTTTTTTTAACAATTATTGTCTTAAAATAATAATAATCTTACATTATTAAATAATAATATTTAATATTATATTATTATATCGCTGGCTGTTAGCCAGCGCCTGTACGTATTTAATACAAGAATATATTATAATTATTATTTTAAGGGACAGTTTATATAAAAATTTAATCACTTATTTCTAAATTATTATATAATAGTATTAGTAAGTACAATTATTATTAAATTAAAATGACTATACAAAGTACGTAATTTAATACAAGATAATAATTATTATTTAATACAATATAAGTTTAATAAGTTTTTTTTTACAAATTAAATTCCTCTTTAAATATAAAGCTATTATAATTTACAAAATATAAATTTATAAATTAATAGTACTAAAAAAAAGAAAGAATTATTTTTAATATGAAATTTAAATAATAAAAACTATTTATTAAAAATTTTTATAATTAAAATAAATTATTTTTTTTTAGCGACACTAGGAATCGAACCTAATCCAACAGGCCATGAAACTGGTATGCAGCCTTTACACCATCTCGCTTCAAAGGATACACTATCATTGTAACACGGATACGAACAAAGAGACTCGAACTCTTAAGGAATTACTTCCACTCCTGCTTAAGAGGAGATTGTTTACCAAATTTCAACACATTCGCTTTTATTAATTGTATAATATTTCGGCGTGAATTGAAGTGATACTAAATTTGTTTTTATATACTCTTTTAGAGTTCAATAAACTATAAAATGTTGATTATGAAATGTTAAGAGTTTTTTTTACGAGCCAAACAGAGAGTTTATCAAAAGTATAAAAGAGTTCCCCATTATGAGATCTTACAGGCGCTCGCTGGCGCCAGCGCAGCAGAGAGCGATATAAAATAGTTTCTCATTGTTTAATTTTCTATTTTTTTTACTAGTTCTCTAGTATAATCTTGACTAAAATAAAAAGGACTTTTACCACTTTCTAGCTTATAAATAGGAGTAAATGATAATTGTATTTTATTGGGACTGATATATCTTATTTCATTACTATAGCGAAGAGCTCCAGTTTTAAAATTATTAGAGTATCTTCTATGATTCATGTTTGAAAACAAAACTTCAGCTATTATGCAGATGAATAATACCAGTTTTGTTTAATTTCAGAACAATAAACCAAGATAAAAAATCCTCTTTCTTGTAATAAAAGCGTTAATGTAGCTGTCTAAAAAAAGGGCGCCAGCAAATAAAAAATCTATATTTAACCAGGTTAACACAATACAATTTGTTTTAGCATTAAACCATTTATTAGATTTTTTTTTATTAATAACTTCAGTAGTAGGTTAGTATAATTTAGGTAAATTAATAAAAAAAATTTTTTTTTTCTAATGCTTGTAAGACTAAAAAACTACTGTATTTTTGAGTGAGATTAAATACAGCTTTCGGGACCGAAGAAAATTGCTTTATAAACCCAACTACCCATTGAGGGTAGGCTGGCTGCGCAGCGATATAGAGATAGTTCTTGTTTAAATTAGGCTTGTTTCTATTATTGGATTTAACTGTTCTAGGGTCGTAACTGCTAGAGCGAGAGGAAGGAGAAATAGCATTTAATTTAAAGTCGGGAAATGGCGAGGAGGGTCGTAACTGCTAGAGCGAGAGACATGAGGTAAAAGTCTACCTTTGTTCATACCTTTTTTCGAGTCTTTCTTTAATTATCTCAGCATTACGAATTTAACTTCTTTTAGACATTATGCGCATACCGCCTTTCCTAAAATCTAAAAAGTCTAACCATTTATTTGTATCAAATCTAGTCTCAGCCGTGTATTATTCGAGCGCTCCACAGAGAACTCAACAGTATCATCATGGCTATAAATATACCCTACTCCTAGTTTCTCTTTGATAATTTCTAACGCTCGAGTGTAATTTAATACCATATTTAAAAGTTAAAGAATTAAATGCTGGCTTGAGAGCCGAAGGAGCCTGCGCCTTTTTTTAAGAAACAACCTTCACCGTCTGTGCGGTAGCGACCCCTACTAACCAATATTTAAATTCTTCTATTTTCTGTGAATTTAAAACTGGTAAAATACTTAGGCGCCTCTGTATCTATAGAGATAGAAAAAGGAGAAAGCATAAAAAGAGATAGAATAAAAAAAAAGAATATAGATAAAAGATAAGAATAATTTTTCATGTTAGTTTTACGTGATATTCTTCGCCAGTAATTATTTTTTTTTATAACCGTTATTAATTAACCAAGTGTATTTTTATACTTCTCGTAGCCGGAGCGCCTTAACGCCTTAAATTGTTATTGGTTAGAATGTAGTATCTACCGTTACTGTAAAAACTTATTTCTTTAATATCTACATTAATATCTGATAGTTTTCTAATATAATTTGCATTATTAGTATAAAATATACTATTTAAACTACTAAATATTTTAGTGAATACTATTAAAAATTTTTTATTGTTATAATTTTTTTATTGAGGTTAATCAAACTTGAACTGATTACTTGTATAACACAATGTTATAACAAATTTAACTATAACCTAATGTATTCTATTAATATTTAATATACTTAATTAGTTGGAAGTTTTTTCTACATTTCTACAAAAACGTATTTTTTTTAGAGTATTAACAAAAATAATACCACAAATCTTTTTATAAACATAGACTTTAAGATTGGATAAAATATTGGGTCATTTTTATACTATATCGCGCTAGCGCCTATTGGTGGTTAAATAGGGAGTGTTAATATTCTATAAAGATTACCAGAAAAAAACCTTTAGGCGTTAAGGCGTTAGCTGGCTACGCAACGAGACGAGAAATGATATTAATAATATATCTATAAGGTTTACCGGTTAATGTTTTTAAAGATTTATTTAAAATATTAAGTGTGCTATAGAGATTGACTATTTGTTACTGGCGACAATTTCTGTAACACTATCATCCAGCTCCCAGCTCCCAGCTACCCAGCTACCCAGCACCCAGCACCCAGCACCCAGCACCCAGCTACGCTGTCGCTGTCGCTGTCGCTGTCGCTGTCGCTGTCGCTGTCGAGGACGAGGAGATGCCGGAACACTCAATCTTAAAATGACAACTTACGGGTAGTGTATAGATAGTTTATCGCCTAGCCTATCCAGAATACAATTAAAAATAATTTTAGTGATATAGAAAGAATAACGTCAAGAGATAAATCCTTATTTTTTTTAATAATTTATAAAATGATAATAAGTTTTCATTAAATATTATAAAAACGATAAAGTCGCGCCAGCTATATGATAAAAATAAAAATTTACACTAACGTTGAAACACACGTAAAAAAGAATGGGGGCGAAAAATATAAATTAACTTTTTATGAGTTTTAAATATTAATAAAGAAAAAAGATGATATAATTAGAGCTAAAATAGAAATAAAACAGATAATTGATTGCACTATAATAAAACCTAAAGAAAGAGTTCTATAAGATTTAAAAATCAAAGATATTTTAGGAAAACGTACCTCGAAATTTGATTTAGTTAAAAGATAATTTCCAAGTAAATAACCTAAAACTGAAGATAAACTCCATAAAACGACAATTGAAAAAGATAATACTGCAAAAGCATAAACATGTAAGGTTGTAGCATTGTTTGGAATATCAATACCTAGTAATGGTAATATGCTAGAGAATCGGGATGTTTGTAACTTAAGTTTATTTTTTATAAAAAGAGGCAACATTTCTTTGTTTACTTGTTCATCCTTATTCTCTTTCTTGTTATCATCTTTGTTACTATCATATCTTTTATCTTCCTTGTTATTATCTGTGCTACCACTGGAGCTATTAGTTGATTTATAAAGATAAGGTGCTCCCAATCCTATTGTAGTTAGGGCTCCTCCAACTTTTAGAGTTTCCCGAGTTCCTTTAGCTATACTTGACATAAGAATAACGAATCCAATCAGTCACATAAAAAAGGCTAATATATCCAAATAGTTATATTCAAAAAAATTGAAAAGAGATGTGATAACTTCTTTAATAGTGACATAATTAAAAATATTAACTAATAAAGAATTACCTATATCTTGAAAGTAGAAGTGTAAATTTGTCATTGTTTTTGTTTTTTGTTTTTATAATAAATTAAAATAAATTAATAATTTAAATAAATTAAATTATACGCCAATGCGAGATTTGACCAATGTTCAGCGTTTGCAATATAATTAAAAAAAACGTTGATCTCTTTTTTTTAAGACCTAAAGATAACTTATTGTTACCTTAATATTATTTATTTTGTTTAAAAAAAAATTCTTATTATATAAAAACATTAGTTACGATCATGAATAATCAATATAGTATTGATTAAATTGGCTGCTTAAAGTAGTATATCGTACAATATTACTATTACTTTTATTATACTATATTTTTAGTTTTACCTTTAAAACTCTTTTTGAACACTATACAAAATTTACCATTTAATGCTATAAGTGTAGGTAAGCTCATATTAAACAGTACTATCTTTCCTATTAGGTAGAAATACTCGACCTTATTTAAAAACAAAATATTAATATAAAACTGTTGAGTAATGATGAATTCCATCCTAATTAAACTAGTGGCTAACGCCCTACTTTCTAGAATAAATAATATAATCGCGCCAGCGCCTTATATATTATTTCACAGAATATTTACTAAAATATTTACTTATACCAGAGCAGGTGCAAATGCTTTTTATATTCAGTCAATAGGATCTTGGATAAGTATATTTAGTTTTATATTTCTTGTAACCTTAGCCTCTCAAAATAATGATATTTTATATTTATTAATAACACCATTTATAATTCATAAACCTCAAATTAAAGAAAATTTACATAATAAAGGATTAAATGAAATTATATATTTTCTTCATAATAATATAACTTCTTTTGATGATTTTTCAGATGTCATAAAAAACTTCTTCACTTACTTATCTAAAGATAATAAATATTTTCTATTAATGAAAATAGAATTTACAGATGGATCTACCAAAACAATGCATAAAGGTATTGTAATATCTAAACATTCACTAAATAATTATATCGAATTTATTAAGAATTTATTATCTCTAAGATCTCGCAACCAGATCATTATTCTAAAATAATATTCAATTTTTTCTTGATTGAGAAAGATAAAGAACAATATTACATTGATAAATGGTCTGAATTACTAGCTTCTCCTAAACCAATAAAACTAGAGAAATTTGGTAATTATCTGTTACCATTAAATACTAATTATTCATCTTGAGGAGAAATTACTAATTTTAATTACAATTTATTTATTAAAGAAAATTCAAAATTTACTAAAATTGATGTTTTTATAAAAAATAAATTAATATTTTCATTTATAGATTCACATTTTAAAGATAATATTTTCATTAGAAATATTAATAATATTAATTATTATATTAAAGATGAAATTATTATATTAAAAACTCAAATATTAAAAACTAAATATATTAAGAAATTAAACACTAAAAATAAATCTAATATTAAAATTATTACATTTGATATCGAAACAATATTGAAAGAAGGGATTCAAATTCCTTATTTATATTCTATGTTTGATGGTAAAATTAAAAAATCTTGGTTTACTAATGATCCATCTTTTTTATTTAATGAAATATTAAAACCAAAATATAGAAATTATGATGTTTACGCACATAATTTATCTAGATTTGATATAATATTTTTATTTAAATATATTTCAACATTACAAAATGAATTTACTATAAATGCAATGAAAAAAGATGAGAAAATTATAGGTATTACTATTAAAAATAAAAAGAAAAATATTTGTATTACTTTAAAAGATTCTTTATTATTATTACCTGATTCATTAGATAAATTAAGTAAAACTTTTAAAGTTGAAACTCCAAAAGGGGTGGAACCGGTTTTAATAGGCGATGGTGCTATATTACATCCTAGGCGCTGGCTGTTAGCGATATACGCTATGCCTGATTTATCTCACAGGCGCTGGCGCGATAAAAAGATATTGGAAGAATATCAGATTTTAATCTTTGGAAAAAACTTGTTCAAAGATATTGCGAAACTGATTGTATTTCCTTATATCAGATTTTAGAAAATTTTAGAGATCTAGTTTATGAAAATTGGCAAATAAACATTGACGATTATCCTACAACACCATCACTAGCTTTTGCAATCTACAGAAGTAAATATTTAAAAGAAAATACTATACCAATTACAACAGGTGAAGTATTCGATTTTATTAAAGAGTCCTTCACAGGTGGATCTACGGAAATGTATATTCCTTCACCACCTTCTGATGAACTAATTTATTGCTACGATGTAAACTCTTTATATCCTACAATGATGAGAAATTGAGAATTTCCCATTGGACAAATTATGAAGTTTGAAGGTGATATTACTATTTTAGGTAATAATTATTACTGGTTTGGGGATGTTGATGTTTCAACTAAATCATTTTTATTTGCTCCCTATTTACAAGTTCACCATAAAATTGAGAGTGGAATTAGAACAATTGCGCCTAATGGAAATTGGGAAATGAAAATTAACTCTCCTGAATATTTCAACTCAATTAAAGACTATAATTTCAACAATTTAAATAATATGAACGGTTTTTTCTTTAAAAAAGAGAATATTTTTTATGAATTTATAGTTGATATGTATTCTTTAAGATTAAAATATCCAAAAGGAGATCCAATGAACATGGTTGCCAAATTGTTAATGAATTCACTTTATGGTAGATTTGCCATGAAACCTATTCTAGAAAATCATGTATTTACATCTATTCTAGGTTTTAAAGAATTATCTGAAAAATATGAAATTTCAGACTTTATTAATTTAGATGATGCAGGATTATTTGTTTCTTATATTGATAATAAAAAATTAATTAAAGAAAATAAAGTATCTATTGGTATATCTAGTGCTGTTACGGCATACGCTAGAGTATTCATGAGTCATTAGGCGCTGGCGCGATAAAAGAATCCTGATTTTAATTTATATTATACTGATACTGATTCTATATTTATCGATAAACCTTTATCAGATGAATTTATTGGATCAGAACTAGGTCAATTTAAATTAGAATATGTTTTAAAAAATGCTGTTTTCTTAGGTCCTAAAATTTATGCTGGTATTACTATGGATGATAAATATATATCATCTATAGATGGGGTTAAAATTAAAGGTTATAAAGATTCATCAAATATTTCATTTGATGATATGAAATCTTTACTAAAAAGAAATCAATTCTTAAATTTATATCATAATAAATGGTTTAGATCTTTAAATTTATCAAACATCACTATTAAATCACAAGTTTATAATCTTATTGCGACTCAAAACAAAAGAAAATTAATTTTCGATGATAATAATATTGCGATTAATACTAATCCTTTATTTATAGATGAAGGTTCTAATAAAATTTCTTAATTGTTTTATTATTTATAACCCCAATATCTTAATGGTTATATAAAAGATATTATATTCTTTTATAAATAAGTTCGATTCTTATTAAGATAATGTTACTATTTAGATTTCCCGTCTTTATATTTTGTAAAGATATTATTTAGTGTAAATTAAATAACCTTGATCTCATAGAAGGTAGTTCTGCTACTTGTCTTGATTGTTAGAATCTATTACAAATTATTATTATTAAAAATGTTACGTTTACAAAACCCGATCTTTTATTTATCTAGAATAATTATTACAACTATTGCTAGAAGATTATTACCCGCATCTATGATTTCTATTATTACCACACTTATCTCTGCATTTTTTACCTTATATCAAAATATTGGATTAAAAAATTGTTTAATCTTATTATAGGCGCTAGCTGGCTGCGCAGCAATAGATTGAGACAAGCTGTTCACCTTTCTGCCGTTCCTGCGGTAATGAAAGATATCTTATTTAGAGGAACTAATCCAATATCTGCTGAAACTATTCACAGAATTATTGATCCTAATTGATCTAGAATTTTAAGATATAATATACCATTTAAAAAAGTTGTTAATGTTATGATTGGTACTTTTATTAGTTTTATGTTTTTCAAACCTTTTTTATTTGCTGTAATTAGATGGTGTATTTATCTTATTACTGCTGCTATTGGAGTTATTTATACTCCATCACTTAAAACTATTAAATGGTTAAGAAATTCTAGTATTATGATTTTAGGTGCTTTACCTTTCGATATTTTACCTACTGAACTAAAACCAAAACCTCAAGGTTTCTTTGCTAAAACTAAGAATTATATTTCAACATTATGAGAAGATTGAAAATATTATTACTTTGGATTTGTTGGTATTATTATTTTTATTTTATTATTTGATTGGATGAAACCTGATTTACCTGGGATCCATCACATTGCAGATTTTACAAAATTTATTTTAAATTACTGGGGAACTTGAATATTAACTATTAAAGGTTGGATGGCATCACCTTTTGTTGCTACATATCATTCTCTACATGACTGGTTATTTTCTAATCATCATACTCCAAGAAATAGTTATGAACAATTAACTCGTGAAAGAAGTGAAATAAGTGAAAGAGAACAATCAAAACTAGATAGAATGAACGAAAGATGAGAAGCTGCTGTTATAGACAGAAGAAATAGAGG
The DNA here is from genome assembly GCF_003851025.1 of Sparassis crispa. Taxonomy (NCBI): domain Eukaryota; kingdom Fungi; phylum Basidiomycota; class Agaricomycetes; order Polyporales; family Sparassidaceae; genus Sparassis; species Sparassis crispa. Next base: position 11,306 of record NW_020939771.1, on the reverse strand, counting down.
AGTAACTCTACCAACAGACTGGCCATTATTAGAAGAAATTGATAGAAGAAATGCATTAAAAACACTTCATCCATCGTCACCTGATTCACCTGATATATCTTTAAGAGATAATAGAACTCCTGCTACATTAGTAGATCATGAAGCAGTAGAAGTTACACCTGAAGCAGGACCTTCTAAACCTAAAAAAGAAATATCTGCTGAAGGAAAAGCAAGATTAGAAGCATTAAAAACTAAAAACAATCCAGATATAACTCCTAAAAAAGCTCCTTCTTTCTTAGATAATATTATGAAAGGTGTAGGTCTTAAATCTGTTGTTACTAGAGATGCTTCTGCACCTATTTTAGATCCTTCAGCTCCTACTTCTGTTACTGAAAAATTAGATGTTATTGCTAAAACTAAATCTAATTTTAAAGATGATTCTGATCCTGAACCAAAATTCCCTAATTTAACATGGGAAGATGAAAGTTCACCTGATGAAGATGCAAATCCTAAGAAAAGAATTAAAGCTATAATTAATAAAAATATGCCTGAACCTATTCTAAAGGATACTCCACAAACTGCAGAGTCATCTTCTGATATTAAAGGTAAAGGTAAAGCTGTACAAATTGATGATACACAAGCCAAACCTAAAACTGTTTTAAGTATCTCTCAAATGACTGAAGAATTAAAAAATTTAGATTCTATTAAACCTTCTAATACCATAGGATTTAGTAGTGCTACTAGATCTTATGAAGGTGATACAAAAACTAATATACTTGAATCCGTGATAGAACAAGGTTCATCTTTTTCTTCTGATCAAGCTATTGCTGCAGAGATTTCTAAAAATATGCAACCTCAAATGACTAGCAAAGTATTAGATCAAATATCATCTAATTGAAGTCAAGATAATCAACTTCCAATGTCAGCAGAAGCTTTAAAATATGGAACCATTACAGATCAACCTAGTTCTCCATTATCTACATCCTCTACAGATGCAGTTATAGGGGATAATCTTGAAAACCCTTGGACTGACCCATCTATAGCTCTTACAGAAAAAGATAGAAATAGTATGATAGAAAGTAGAATGGAAAAAGTTGAAGAAAGAAATAAAATCCTAGACGTGAAAATAGATAAGAAAGTTGATATATTAGATCATAAATCAAAATATCTAGATCAAAGAAATGAAATCATCACTGAAAAAGATATAGATCTTAAAAAGAGAGAAGCACTAGCAGATTTAAGAGAAAAAAGACTTAAAAATCTTCAATCTTTAAATATTAATTCTGCTTCTAATCCTACTATAAAACCAGAGAGTGTTGCATTACCTCTTTCTCGTGATAATTCTGGATCTACTTCTAATCCTGGAGTTGAATATACACCTAATCTTAAACCAAGTGAAGATAGTGAATTCAAATTTGATTTATTAGAATTATTTAGACCTGCCCCCAAAATAGAAAAAGTTACATCTCTACCTATTATTCCTAAGTTTACTCTAGAAACTATTCCTGAGGAAACTAAAGAAGATTTAAATCCTATTGTTAGAACTTCTACAGGTAAACATATATTAAGAGATGGTGGAGAGTTTATTTTAGACAATATGTTACCATATGATCTTAAAAGATATGTAGATAAAGTTAAAGCTAAATATGGATTTGATGTTTTAGTATCAAAACATCAATGGTTTTATCCCCAAAATACACCTGTATATTTTAGAGGAGAATATTATGCTTTAATAGATGATAATGAAAAAATTTATGCTTATTGGGATAGAATAGAATCTAAAATACTTCAAATAGAAAAATTAGAAGATACTATTAAAGAATGGATTAAAAAAAATTAGACAATTTTACTAGATATTTTTTATACTTCTAGATCTTAAAAACTTTTATATTATTAAATAGTCCGGCGATATTGACTATAAACGCCAAAATTACAAAATATGAATATGTTACTTTTTTTAAAACTTTTATTTCCTGTTATTGTTACACTTATAGGAATACTAAAGGGATATTATGATTTTCCTTTTTCTAAAAAAAATAAAGAAAATAAAGATAATTCAGCGCCTAAGGATGCTGATATTGAAGATATTGAAGATAATGAAGATAATAATGATAATGAAGATATTGATGACTTTCCTCCTGTCTATTTCATGGAAAATATAAGAGATTGAATTGATGCTATTGTTATTGCATCTTTTTTAATGGTTAGTGGATTTGTTATAATCCATACTTCTTATGGTTTATTTTTTAATAATGATCCTTATTATAATCTTTATGAAACTGAGGATGGATGGGAACCTATCTTCTTTTTAAATTTCTTATTCTTTAGAAAAATACATATTAATTATATTATAAATCATTATAAATTAATATGATTTTTTATATTTAATTTTATATTATTATATTTTATTACTTATTTAATTCAAATAAATTATATAGATCTATTATTATCATTTATACTTTTTATGTTACCAAGTCTTACGGTACATTATATGGTATTTATATTAGATAGTAAAGATTATGTAGAATATAAAATAACATTATATGAAATCATGAATAGAAACTTATTGTTTTATCTACTAATGATATGATATTATATTATTTTATGGTTAATATATCTATTTTATATTTAAAACTCATAAAAACTTAATTTATATTTTTCGCCCCCATTCTTTTTAGAAATCTACCCAAATTTTGTAAAATATGAGATTTATCTGAAAAAAGGGGTTTTAGAGGAAATTTTGATTAATATTGATCAATGGTTTTTTTGATGATAGTAATGAATAGAGGTGAATTCATTGAATACTTATGACTAAATCTATAAAATCTACTCACTATACTACTAGAAAAGTATCTAAATTTAAAAATAACAAAAGAAATAGGCACCAAGAGGAATTGAACCTCTGAAAAAAGTATTAACAGTACCCCGCATTAACCACTCTGCTATGACGCCGTAAAATAAAAAATGTTTTTTTTATTAAACATTTTAATAATATTATTTTTAATATAAGATTTTTTTAAATAGTATATTTATATAATATTATATTATAGAAGTAATCTATTGTTTATATTAATTTTTTTTATAGACTCTTTTAATTTTTTTTATTACTATACTATTTTTTTCTAAAAACAGAAAAATTTAGCTCTTTTTTTATAAAAAAAAACATTCAACTTATATTAACTTTCCTTATTGCTTAAAATAAAACGTAAAATATAATATAGGGAAAAGAGTGTCAAATAGAAAATAAAAAGGTTAGTAGTAAAAAGTGTAAAAATAGTTAAATAGAATTATCTCTTTCTCTTCCTCGTAGCCGGAACGCCTTAACGCCTAAGATAAAGATGGGGCGATAAATAATAATCAAGTCAAACTAAACCAAATAAAAATTAAAATAAAGTTAAGTAAAAAATAACAATAATATCTTTAGTGTTTAAATAATAATATATAAATAAAATAATCTATATTTATAAATTATTATCTAAAAAGTATTATTAATTCTTAAAAAATAATACACATACTTAAAATATAATATATCTTATTTTAAGGAAAACAGATTCTTTAACTTTAAATCTTCTTTATTATAACATATAATACTTATTTTATCAGATTTTTTATGTTAAACAATATTTATCTTTAAATTATATAATATCATTAATACTAACCACTTACGAATGGCGGTTTATATAAAATAAGCAACTGTTTTCTACTTCTTTAATTAGCTCTTTTATCTTTAAGATATATATTAAACCATATTTAACAGTTTTGTCTTTTTATCGCGCCAGCGCCTAGTCGTAAAGTTTAAAAAAAAATAAATTTCTTTATTTAGTCTTGTAAAAGTTAATATTGTATCTAATGCCACTTGTCTCACACGTCATAGATAAATAATAAACTCATTCGTACATATAAATTGTTTTATATAATAATAGATAAAAAAAAATACAAATAAAAATGTAAATTAAAAATAATAAGAAAACGATATAAAAAGTATTAATTTGTTAAAAAATAGAAACTATAAGTTTAAAAATTTATTTTTAACTTAAAATAACATAAAATAATAATATATACTTAATAATAATATTAAATATTATTATTTAATGATATATAAATTATTAAATAAGTATGCTATATCATTAAATTATATTATTATATTATAAGTAAATGTTACGGCAATTTTAAGCTATAATAATACTACAAAATTAATTATAATTCTTTATTTTTATAAGTATTTTTATTTCGAAATTTTTATATATTAGCCACAATTTGACAATTTGTAATGATTAAAAGGATTTTATTAATTTCTTGTTTTTATAATATATATATTTTTTTTATAATATTATATTTAATATATTATTCTGTAGCAATATCCATTATAGAATTTTCAGATAATCCGAAGAAAGGCACAATAAAGATAAACCAAACAAAATAAAATGCAGTAGCAACTTGTCCAATTTCAACATAAGGTGTGTTAGGGTGTTGAGAACCAATCCACATTAAAATTATAAAATTTACAACAAAGAACCAGAAAAATAATTTCATAAATGGTCTAAATTGATTTCCTCTTACTCTAGATAAATCAGCATAAGGAAGTATTAATAAAATTAATAAAGATCCAAACATTGCTATAACTCCTAGCCATAAAAAAAATAAAATTAACGCTATTTAAGTGAATCTACCTAAGATTTTATAAAAATATCTCGATATTGAATAGCTCGTTTAAGTGCTTGTCCTGATATCGCTCTCTGCTGCGCTGGCGCCAGCGAGCGCCTGTATTATTTGTAAAACCAAAGTAACGAGATTTTATATTACGAGAGAATACACATTTCCAAGCAACAATACTTCCTTTTATTAAACCTCGACCATAAACTGCTTTATTTTCTCTCGCTCTCTGCTGCGCTGGCGCCAGCGAGCGCCTAACCTGATTGAGTTTTACTTGCTCTCGCTTGCATGCTTCGCCGGCCTTCGGATCCTTCCCTTCCCTTCGGCTGGCTGCTGCCTTCGGAGACAAGCCAAGCAGCAAGATTTAATATTCTCAAGCCTAAATTGTTTATACTGAAGCCGTTTGTTAGGGTAACTATAACTCAATTTTAGCTATAAAACCATAAAGAGTGTAATGTGCTTTAGCATTGACAAGTCGTGCAACACCTGACGCATATTGGTCATTTTCAAAACAGGTAATGAGAATAAGGCCTTATCACAGGAAGTAGCAAATATCGAACTAATACTTTTTACAGTTGGCAGGCGCGATAGCAGAGAATTGACATTTATTTGTTATTACTTTCCCCTCCTGCGCTACCCTGCGCAGGGTTGCTATACCTCCCCCCCCCATCTACCATCTTTAGCCTATCTCTGTGCTAACGCCTATCTTTGAATCGCTTGCTTGCTGAGGCAAGCAGAGGATGAGAGGACGAGGAGAGGCCGATGCCGGATGCCGATTACAGGAGGACGGAGGTTTTAAGTTAAAATATCTATAATTTCAGAGTTATTTGCTTTATAGTGTAAGTTTTAATATCTAGAGTTTTAAAACTCTAACATTGCGGAGCGTTATATTTATTATTAAGCATGGATAATAATAAAGTAGATATTAACCAAATATAACCTTTATCCGAATTTCTAAGTCTTAAGGGTAAAGTTCTATCACCGAGAATAAACCCTATAATAAAAATTATTGATGGGGTAGTAAAGTTGTCAGTGTAAATAGGCGGCGTTTCCGCTACATCAGTAGAATTAAGACCTAATAAATTTAATTGATTCGATAGAGATAATTTTCGACTTGATTCATCTAAAGTAAACAATATGTATAGCAAGAACAAGGGCAGAAGGATCTGATTTTAAGTTATTAGAGGTTAGACATCGTATATCAGATAGTTTCGCCTTCGGGTAAATATATTTTTCTCTCGTGCAGTTACGAGCCTAACCATAAATACTATTAAAATATTTAGAATAGGAATTAAGTAAGATATCCCTACTTTCGAAGGATAAACGTATTACTAATTTTCCATGTTTATTACTAATTAAACTCAATATACCTGTTCGCCCTAGAACAAGTCAAAGAGTTAAAAAAATTATAGACTATCTGCTACGTGGTTAACAGCAAATACTGGTGAAAAATACTTAGCTCTAATTCGACAAGAAACAAGTCCTTCAGCCTGAAAACCCCCATTTGCTACTAGACGAACCTCCTCCAGCGCAGCGATATAAAAATTGGAAGGTAATTTAAAATTATCTTTATATTGTTCAAATTGCTCACGTGCTGTTAGAAGAAATAAACAAAGTATCTTTATCATTTGAATTAAAAAAGAAATTTGGATATAGATTAATATAAGAAATACTATCTCAATATAATTATCCAGCTTTTATTGACTATATCTTATCTTGCGTCTTATTTCGCATATTTCTACGTATAGTCGATGAAGTTTTATAAGCTCAGAGCTTTATAAATTTTTATTTTTCTCCGGTCCGTCCTGGCTTAAGGCGTTAAGCGTTTGGCTAACCACGAACGAGAGCAGACTGTCCTTATGGCTAGCAGGGCAACGGTGACGGGAAGAAAATAAATGAAGTGAAAAACTTGCTGGTTATCTTAAACAAGTTCTAAGATTTTTACTGTGATACACAGTACTTGAACTATAAGACTTTCAAGCATACAGTAGAATTTAGACAAACCGCTAGAAATTTCAGTTTGTTAGGGATAGATCTTAATATTGCATAGAAAGGTAAAAGATCGTTTTATATTAATTTATTGGAGTTGATTTTATAAAGCATATCTTTATAAATAAACTGAGATTTATTGTTTCTTCCGCTGGCTGGAGAGCCGAAGGAGCCGAAGCATGCAAATATAAATTATTTCTCCTTTTGATGTTTATATCGCTAACAGCCAGCGCCTATAGAACATTTTAAAGCGCCAAACATGTTTAGTGCGAAATTTAAAACATCTTACTAGGTAAAAACCATAATGTTTAAATGTAAACCTTTATATCCATCTATCCTAAACCATAAACCTCGCCCAAGATCCAATAAGCTAAACCTATGGTACTTAGTTGCTATATTTGAAGAAACCACTTTTAATTAGTCCAAAATATAAAACAGGTTTCTGTAATAATTAAAATAAGATAATGATAATGTGGCAAAACTAACTGAACTATAAATTCTATTTATTATTTTATCTGTAAAGGTTTTTTCTTTAAGTTTAAAGTCTTTTTGGCTGGCTGGCTAGCAGCAAGCAAGCAGACAGAGAAGGTTTAAATAATTTTAATATATGCTGAGCAGCGAATTAAGATGATGTATTCTTAAACTACTTTGTGCATAAATAAATCTCGACCATTTATAGATATTTTTGTATTTAGCCTTCACCTAGTCGCCTACAATAATATCATTTAAAGTACTACCAATAATAAATTTGGATCTATCGACTTTACTGAGTCTTTTGTTTTTTTGTGTTGGCAAGCCCCCCGAAGGCGCCGAAGGACTTGCAAGCCAGCAGACAGTCGAATACTTTCGCGGGGGTATGCTACGAGTACATACTAAACGTATAAAAGTTATCAGATCCAAATATAAATAATCCATTAGCTTTAATAATGGTTGGAATATATCTCCATCCTTGAATGAGTTATCATTATTAAACAATTTAAATTATAATAAACTTATTTAAGGAGCTTTACGTGTAGTCTCTGAGGTTCATATACTTGTAAAGATCATTTGGTTACCTGCTGATTATCCATTGTTACATACTCGAAATTGTTACTTTATTAATAAAGTATTCAAGTCTTTAGGAATTTCCAACATATAGTAAAGTTAATTATTCATAAGATTACTCTTAAGCATGGCATCTTTTTCTATACCATTCTGGAACAATCGAAGCTGGAGTTTGCATTGGATTAGCTGGAATATAGTTATCACTGTGACCTAATAAATTAGGATAGTAGAAAACTATAATAGATAAAACTAATAAAAATAAAAATATTGTAACAAGATCTTTAAATGTGAAATAAGGGTGCATAGAATATCTATCTGAATTAGATCCTACCCCATTAGGATTATTAGAACCTTGAATATGTAAAGCAATTAAATGTGCAATAGCTAAAGCAGCTAATATAAAAGGTAATAAATAATGTAATGAAAAGAATCTATTAAGAGTGGCATTACTTACAGAAAACCCTCCCCAGATTAGCTCTACTAAATCTTGTCCAAAAATAGGGACAGCAGATAATAAATTAGTAATAACTGTTGCACCCCACAATGACATTTGACCATAAGGTAAAACATAACCCAGGAAGGCTGTACCCATCATTAAAATAAAAATAATAACTCCAATAGTCCATACTAATATTCTAGGTTCTTTATATGAACCATAGTATAAACCTCTAGCAATGTGCAATCTCCCTCGCTAATTAAGATTTAGAAATAACTTTATGATATACAAAACCTTTTTAATATTATTTGTAATACAAGCATAATATTTTAATAGTTGAGTATAGTGATATTATTATATATACATAATCTACTCTAATTAAACATAAATAACGGGAGATTAGATCATTTCATATTCCAGATAATAATTTGAAATTATACTACTTTCTAAAACATAATTACCATTATTAAGGAATACAGGCGTATGATCGTTGAAGATAGTAATTCCTTGCTAATTATTCAAGAATATTGTTTTTTACCTGATTACAATAAATAACTATGTATTACACGGTACATTATCCTTTTTGAATTTTTTAGCATATAGCCTGTGGCTTTAAATATTTAATTTAGTAGAAATTATATATTTAGGCCCTTATGCATTTATCTCGTAGCGCTCTCTGCTGCGCTGGCGCCAGCGAGCGCCTTAACGCCTCCGACTCTTTATAATTCTGGCTTAGGGATAGAATAAAAGTATATTCTTCTTTATATCCTTTTCCAGTATCCAGATTCTTTCTCCTCATAGGATACTGCTCCTATAGCTTTACCACCAGATCTAAAACTATCAAAAGGTGATCCTTTAATTTCTACCCCGTTTTTATAAATGTATACTTTAAACCCTTTTCTACTTCCTTTACCTAGAGCGTTTTACTTTTTCCTTATATAGGCGCTCGCTGGCGCCAGCGCAGCAGAGAGCGATAAGGAGGATCCATTGTAAAAAGGTTTTCTATTTCTTCAACATCGATGAAATCTGATAAATCAGAAAAGTATCTCTTCGAATTCTTATTATTAGATAATTTTAATAATAGCTCTTTACCTTTAGGCAAATGATTATAACCGAATATAAAGATATATAATACTAAACTCCATATTGAAAAATCTATTTCTTTTCTACTATAAAAAGACAGATTTCTAAAGAAAGGGTAAATATATTGAAATAAAACATCTATATCAGTTATAACTAGTTGATAAGCAATTTTATTGTTTTTAATAATACAATGAGGTTTTTTAGGAATAATTAAATTTGTGAAAGGTGGTGAAAGAGGAACATTTTGTAGAAAATAAGATATTTCTTCTAATATTTTTTTATCTTTTTGAGTAATACCAAAAACTACATTAGAATTGCTAAAATTAAAGGTTCCATCTCCTTCAACAAATCCAACCAGCCAGTTTTTATTAATCATATCATTAGATAAAATATAGCCTTCATAGTTAGTTCTAAAGTTATTCATCCCTTTTTTAAGATCAACTATCTTATTAAAGGTATTGATACTTAAAGATTGTACTTGTTCTGATTTTTTTAATAGAATAGCCTTTCTCCAATCTCTATAATTCAATTGGTTATGTGTAAGTAAAGGATACTTGTCAAAAAGAGGTAAAAGATTTTCAATTATTATTTGAAAAGAATGTACACGAAAACTACAAGTTGTACCCTTGATTGATACAATACCTATACCCAATTTATCTCTAATAGTATATAAAACAGCTACATCTTCAATATGCAAAGTTATTTGAAATACAAAATGGACTTCTTTATTATTTTTAATATTAATTATAAATGCAGCTTCTGCATCTGAAAAACCTACAAACCATTGAAGAAAATCATTATATTGAATATTCACCATAGTTTTATTATTAGAAGGATTAATAGATTTAGGCAAAGATTTAATTACATTTAAGAAATTATCAATAATTCTTTTGAAAACAGTACTATTAAAAAAAGGATAATATAAAAAATGATAGTCGAGTAGTTTAAAATAAATGCAAAAAAATTGAGCATATACAAACATAAAGAAAAATGAAGCAACATTAGCATGAGTATATCTCACAGCCCAACCACTATTAACATCTCTCATAATATGTTCTACAGAATTGAAAGCAAAATCTACATGTGGTTGATAATGCATTGCAAGAAAAATACCAGTTAATATCTGTAATACTAAACAAGTACCTAATAATGAACCAAAATTCCATAGATATGATATGTTAGCAGGTTGAGGCGAATCTATAATATAAGAATTTATTATTCTAAGTAAAACATGTTTCTTAAACGTTCTCATTTTTTTTTCTTTATTAATATTGTTATTATTATTGTTATATTTTATTATTATTTTTATTATTTTATTATTTAATATTTATTATAATTATTTATTAAAATATTTTTATTTATTTATTTATTTATTTATTTATATTTATTATTATTTTTATTATTTTTATTTATTTTTAATTTATTATTTAATATATAATTCTTTTTTTTTTATTTTTTTTTTTTATTATTTTTATTTATTTTTAATTCATTATATAAATACTTATTCTAATTTTATTTAATTATTTATTAAATTTAAAATTTTTTTTATAAAGTTTACTGTTACATTATTTGCTTAAAATAATCCTTATTGTATATAAAAATATTTATTAAAATAATACGCTGCTATACTTATAATATTATTATTTTAATGATGTAGTGTTATTATTTAATAATATAGTCTTATTTTAAGGGTATATATTTATAAAAAAAAGTATTTATTCTTAACACTGTAACTATAAAATAGTATTAAAAAAAAATATTTTTTATTTATTTATATAAATTAATTATTATAAATTTAAATAAGCCCAAGAAGATTCGAACTTCTACAGATTCCTTATCAAGAAATTATTCTACCCTTAAATTATGGGCCTGATAAAATTTATATATATATTTTTTTTTTCAATATATATCGGTATATTTATAGTTTTTTAACTTAAAACTAAACTACTTTTAATATAATATATTTAAACTCTTAGTACTCTATTTTCTTTTGTGTTTTTTTTATTAAAAAGATAAAAAATTATAAATAATAAAAACACAAAAGAAATATAATAAAATTTTGTTATATAAGCCTTATTTAAAGATTTTCTAGCATCATTAAATGAACTAGCGGCTCGCTTGC
>NW_020939770.1:0-30425 GCF_003851025.1 Sparassis crispa | reverse complement strand
TCATAAGGCTTTATTATCAAGCTTAGTAGACAAAGTAGAATTAATTTCTTGTTTGAAGAATGGGTTTAACCTTAAAACTTTTAGGTAATATTCTATTTTTTGTCTTACGCCAAAGTTCTATTTGCTTATAATAATAAATATACATACTTATAAAATATATTATTATTATTATAAGGTTTAAGATGATACTAAAATTGAAAAATAACAAACATATGGCCTCTGAAATTCCTACTAACATGCTTAATCCGCAATTCAATGTAATATTGGATTTGTATATTTCAAATTTAAATATACGTGCGTTGGTTATTTGCGGGTTGTAAGAATAAACAAAAATTTTTACCAACACTATAGTGAAGACTACTACTATTAGATAAGCAGATATACAGACACTTATATTATAAGACATTAATGGTATAGAATAGAATGGAAATATACAAAAAAGATATAATATGTGATTTACTTGTATAGTATTTTGTTTACATAAATTTCTTAGTTTCCTGCATATAGTTTGTTTCGAAATATCAATTAGATATTTAGGGCCATCTTGACCGAATATAGGTTTACCTGAGAAAGTACTTACCACATGACTAACTACACCAAAACCAGGTATAATTATAATATAACAATAACTTTGGATAAGTAAATAATCAAATATTAAATAAGATTAATTTAACATTACCACTCAAGAACTCACGATCTTGTTAGGACTTTATCTTATTATGAATTATCTTCATTATTTCTATTCATTGTTTTTTTAAGTTTAATTATTTTTTCTAAACCTGAAGTAGTTAAATGTTCTTTATTTTGAATAATAATATAAGCTTTTCTCCATTTCAAATAATTTACATGTTTAGATGATAATAAATGAAATTGATCAAAATATTTAATAACATTTTTAGCTGAACCAAAACTAGTAGAGGAATAGTAATAAGTGTTTTTACTTTTTATATGGCCTATGTTACCTCCTAAAAACTGTTTAATTAACAATAATAAATCATTATTTTTTTTATCTATTTGAAAAGCTAATCGTACTTCAGTTTTTTCATTTCTATTTATTAATTTGATTTGAAAACTAGCATCGTTGCTACTTTGTTTATTATTTTTCGAGTCATTAGTAACTTGACTACTATGTTTAAGTCATGGAATTCTTAATTTATAGAACATTGAATTATGCATATAGGGTTGAACTATAGTTCGTAGTAAAGGCATAGAATTTTCTTTGATATAAATACTATAGCCGATTGAGTGTTTATGTAAACTACAGTCTAATCTATACCTAATCATAAGAACATTAAGCAATCTAACTGTATCTTCTACAGAAAAAGATTCAGTGCTGATTGTTAAACCATGTCTATTTTTAGTTCCGTCTCCACTTATCCAATGAGCCAAAGCAATAGGAGTCAATAAGTTATAAATATCTGCAGGAACTATTTTGATACCGTTAGGGTAAAAAAGACTATGAAGTTTTGTAAAACAAGGTAATGATCTAGTTAAAATCTGTAAAGCATATGTCTTAGTTTCCGTAGAAGATATTAAATTAGGCATAGAGTTACAGTAGGGTGATAAAATACTAAACACAAATAAAAAATAACCCGAATGTGATAAAGATTGTTTAAAACCTAATCGAGCAGATTTACTAGTTTTTGAAGCAAAAGTTAACCATCCATCAGAGAGCATTAATCCTGTTATAACACTTTGTTGATAAGCAGGAATTTCAATCATATTACTTACTTGTTTTGTAAATCGACCTAACCCTACTGAAGAGGATATATTTTTACCCCAAACAACTATTCTAGTATCAGGTAAATCTTTAGGATAAGGGTTTTTATTTCCCTCTCCCGGGCAAGGGTAACTATTATTAGTTTTAGTTATTAATTGGATATTAAAGTTTGCTATAGCATCAGAAAAGCCAGCTAACCAATGATTATTTAAATTATGATTAACACTAAAATTAGAAAATGTTTTAAAATAAGGATTTGACAATATATTATTATTTATCTGATCTAGTTTATTTTGAGATCTAATTTTTCCATTTATTAAATTAAGTACTTTAACTATTCCTGCTCGATGAGCTACTACTAATATTACTGCTTTTTTATTTTTAACTTTATAAACATTACCGTAACCTATTCTACCTTTAATATAATAAGCTAAAAATGCGTCTCGAAAAATAATAACTAATTGCGGTGTATTAGAAAAATTACCATCCCCATCTATTAAACCTGCTAAGTAATGACCAAATTCAGTGTCGCTTGTTGGTTTTAAATGAGTAGGTACATGAATAGAAATCTTTTTAATCTCATAATTATTACGTAAAGTCTCTGAGGAGCTTTTATTAATAAATTTAACAAAATTACCTGCAGATTGACTTCTTTGTTTAAACTTTGCTACTATGACCTTAATTAGGTTGAAGTATTTTAAACTTATATAAATATATAATGAAGTTATTCCTGCATATAGCAATATTAAGAAGCTTACATTGTGTTTGTTTACTTCTGGATGACCAAAGAACCAGAAAAGATGTTGATACAATACTGGATCACCTCCACCGGCTGGATCATAGAAACTAGTATTAAAGTTTCTATCTGTAAGAAGCATAGTAATACCCTAAAATCTTGATTTACTGAACTAGGTTCCATGACTTTTGTGTCTCATAAATGTATTAAAGAATACATTTAAGGTAAATTCTCATACATTCACATGTATGTTGGGACTATATTTTATTTATCTAAGCTGTAAAATTTTTGTAAATGATCCCAAGTAAAAACAATTCTGTGATCATTCATACCAGATTTAATAGAAATTATTTCTTCAATAAATAGTTTATGTTTAAATTGACCAGACTTAAAATAGTCTAAAACTTTAATTCAATCTTTATAATCTAAATATTTACTACCAAATAAAGTAAATCTATTTAAGTAATTTTCTAAAACTAAATTACCCTTTAAACTAGTTGTTCTTACTCTATATTCAGGTTTAGGTTTATCCTTTCTAACTTCCTTAACAGAAGAAAGTAATAAATTTGCAATCATTTCTAGAAAATATAAATTACTTCTATAATTATGATCTTTTTGTCTTTGACTTAATTCAAATTTACATTCTACTCTTGGATACTTACTAGAAGAAGTAGTTCTACTAGGCGCTGGCGCGATAAAATGACCATCCGCATCAATAAAACCAGATAACCAAGCATTAGAATCTAATGGACTATTATTTATAGATTTTTTAGGAATATTTAAATCAAGTCTTAAATTTAACCAATCAATTAAATTATATAAAGCATAAATTTTAGGAGTTCTCATATTACCATTCAATAATGAAGTTAATAATAATCATCCATCAAAATTATTAATAGTTAAAATATAAGCATTTACTCCTTTTTTTCTAGAAAGTGATCCATTCTTTAATTCTTTTTGAATTATTAAAGCTAATGGTAGATCTTTTAAATGAAAAACAATTTGAATGGAAGGATAATTTAGTTTTCCTTTAGGAGATCTTTCCGTTTTTGGAACTACTATTGTACCATCTCCTTCAATTAAACCTGTTAAATAAGAACTAAAATTTAAATCAACTAAATCTTTTTCTTTTTCAATTTCAGTTTTATTAATTTTTACTTGAGATAAAGGTAAAATATTACAACAGATAAATTCTGGCGTATAGTCTCTGAAGATCCCTATTAAATTTAAATAAAATAGGTTTCCTGCTGATTGTGTTTCAATATAATGATGAAACAGTTCCCAGCATATAGCCAAATTTAAAGCTGGCAGTATAAGTTTACCAGCTAATACCGGTAGTGAAATTAATAATAAGATAGCTGTTACAAATATAGCCCATACAAATAACGGTAATTTGTGTAAGCTCATTCCATTAGTTCTCATATTAAGTACTGTAGTAATGACACATATAATAGTTAAATATTATTAACTATTTTATATTGTGGACTATCTCTTCAGCGTTAGTCTTAAAATAAAATAATCGGTAAAAAAGAATTTTTATTTTAAGGATATACGGTGTTTAACGTATAGTCTCTGGGGAAAACTCCTGCTGATTAAACATAGCCTATAAGATTTTAACTGTCATCCGTCCTCACCCCCATTTCGCGCCAGCGCCTCCATCCATGGATGAAAGGATGACAAGGAGAGGAGTACTTATAGACACTAAGCTGTTTCAGCATATAGTTAAAAAATTTATATTAACCCCATTTTATAATAGATTTATTTTTTACACATATTTATAAATATAACCGTGATAAGCTTTATCTTTATTTATATATTTAACCAATGTTTGCTGTGTAGCGGGTAAACCCTTGTTTCTTAAATATTCTATACATTTACCTATACTAAAAAACAGTTTAGTATTATTATTGTTTACATCAATTAGTAATACCGATTTACTTAAACTATTTATAGGCTTATTTTTATTAAATTTTACTCTATCTTTTTCCAACTGTAAAGCTAAATCTAATATAGAGATATCTTTAATTTTAGCGGAGAATACAGGTTCTCTAGTAAAAAGATATTTACCCAAATAATAAGTACCGTTTTTTAAATGTTTAGTAAATGTAAAATGACTAATATTAAGATTATTTATGAAATCTTTTTGTTGCATTGAAGAATAATACAAGATGCTTTTATCTCTATTGTACATATATAAAGGCTTCGCATTGGATCCACTAGGATTATTTGCAACTTTTATAGTATTTAAATTAAAACTAGGATCTAATAAAAAATATTGTTCTAATACTATTTCAGATCTAAAATCATAAATTTCTCCGTACCGGCACAAAGGTATTACCTCTAAAGAAAAATGTGACAATCTCTCTTTATAGGCGCTGGCGCGATAAAAAGGTACTAATTTACCTATTGCTTTATGTCTTCTTTTTAGATAACCATACAATCTAAGAGCTAACTGTGAAGATGAACCTACATATTTTGCTCCAGTATTTTGATGTTTAAATATATAGACTCCGGGTATCTGAATTTTACTAAAAGGTGATCCAATATTTTCTTTAATAATTTTTATTGTTTCATCTTTATCTAAATCATTTAGAACAAAGCTGGGAGCATTAAGTAAATTTTTTAACCCCTCTTCAGTAATTTTAATCTTACAATAAGCTAAAATATCATTAATTATCTTTGCTGTAACAGGTTTACCGCTTTTAATTTGCTCATTAGCTAATTTATGAGAATATTGAATTGGGCCGCTTCTCCCTAAAATTATTTTCCATTTATCATTCTCTATTTTAGTATTTGAGTTATAATTAGAACTAAAACAACGTTTAAAGGTTAATCTAAAGCTCAGTGGGCTTTTTAAATTTATAAACAAAAATGTAAAAGACATAAAAAGATCATAATCAGAATTTGAGTTAATAGCACCTAATAAAGAAGACACTCCAGCTAGGTGTAAACTAAAGATAGCAAGATCTACACTAGCACCAGAGTGACTTTGAACTCCAGCTAATGGAGGATAACATTTATGTTGGTAATCTCATAATCAATTAAAAATTGAATATTATCATTACACGCTCTAATTCTCATTAGAGATCGGACTATTCCTTCATCTTATTTAAAAATGCATAATAAACTATAATAAAGGGCTGGCTAACAGCCAGCGAGTATTATTTAAATTATCTAATGTATTTTTTCTTGTTCTCATAACTCTCACACGATTTCGAATATTATTTAAAGCTATAAAGTCTCCTTTATGTTTAAAATAAGATCGAGACCAAATTCGATATTCTAAGGCTTTCATACCTTTCATCGTATTTCTATAATATTCGATAATATTTTCAATAGCACGAGAATTAGTTGTCCCAATTGAATAATGTCCTCTAACTTTAACATTAGTACTAATACCTAATATATATTTAATAGATATTAATACGATTTTATCTAGTTTTTGTGTTATTTCAAAAGCATGTACTAATCTATTAGTTGATTTAGCAACTAAATAAAAACTTCCTTCAGCTTCAGTGAAACCAATTAATCAAGGTTTACTTACCACTTTAGAAGCAGATTCAACATCAGTTACATTATTATTAACTAATAACCATGCTGGAGAAATATAATCTACAGGTGGTTTTGACTTAACAAGGTTTGATATAATTATATCTTTATCTGCTTTAGGTAATGAATTATCAGATATCACAGAATAAACTTCTTTAAATTTAATATAATTATAATATTTAGTTGTAAGTAAAGGATATTTATCAAAAATAGGAAATATAATTGATTCTAATAATAAACGATCTCTGATTCTAAAATTAGCCATATTATTTTTTTTTTCTATGTTAATTTGTCCAACACCTAGCTGACTTTTTATAAAAGATAGCAATCTTAAATTGTAAGTACTTTGACTTAATTTAAAAGTTAAAGACCAATTATTATTTTGATGATTAATAGAAAAAGTCCCATCACCATCTGTAAATCCAACTAACCATTGATAAAAGATGTCTTTATTTTCTGAAAGTGTCTTTTTATTCGTTTGGACAGTAGAGAATTGTGATATAAGACGCCCTACGTATAGTCTCTGATGGAATAAATGTAAATTATTTATCCAAGCGAATTGTCTCCAAGTTAGTAATATTTTTTCTATTGTAATAAATAACAATGAGCAATTACTTCCTAATAGTTGAGTTTCTCGCATCGAGTAGGGTTTATTTAAGACTATATCTCTATAGTATGACAGCTTTTGTTTAACTGTCCATCCAGTACCAGCTCCATTTTCTACTAATGCACTTAATAATAATAAAGTTAATGAAGGAGGTAATAACCAAAATGAGATATTATTCAATCTAGGAAAGGCCATCAATTTTGTTATCATAAATTTTTTTATTTTTATTTCCAAATATCACTATTAGGTTCAGACTATGTCATTGGTTCTTAAAATAATTATAAGACCATTGGGCTTTCTTGGAAAGGGTATTGTTAGCACTACTCACTTTCTAGTCGTTGAACGTTTCTAATTTTATATTAGAGAGTTTCCTATCTAACATACAATGCTAAATTAGATTTCGCTGCAAATTGTCTTAATAATAAGATTTCCTTGCAATTAACCCATTTAATATTTATAAGGTTATTATAAACAAGACTATATTTTAATATGTTTTAAATGGCTCCAATCAAAAATCATACGATTTTTATTCATTTTGAGTTTTAAGTTTTTAATCGTCATTTTTCCTGTATTATCTAGATGTTCATTATTACACATCATATTATAAACAATCAATCAATCTTTGAAATCATTACGCTTACTACTCAATAAAGGAAATCTATTTAGGTAGGCAACTAAAATTTTTAGCTTAGATAAACTAGTTACTTCTACAATCCAATAAACTTTATCCGGGCGCGCGAAATGAGTTACATTTTCAGGATTTAGAGTAAAAAATTTAGCAATAGACTCCATTATAGGTTGATATGGCATATTTGTTTTAGGATGAAATTGTCTTTGTTCAATTGATATACGAACCTCTATTCGTCCTTTTCGGATAACTTTAGAATTATTATCTAATAATTTATCAGTATATCTAATTTTAAATCCACCATCCGCATCAAAAAAACCTGAGAACCAGCCATTTTCCATTAATGGACTATTATCAGGTAAGTTCTCCTTAATATTTAACTGATAGTTTTTATTTAACCATGAAATTAATTGATTAAATTCATATATTTTAGGTGTACGTAAAGAACCGTTAATAAAATTTACAAAACTTATAAGTTCGCCTATCTTACCTATAGTCCAAACTAACGCATTTTCTTTGTCTCGAATATTACCACCAAAGAACTTTTGTAAATGAATTACTAAAGGCTCATCTTTACTTACAAAGGTTATAGCTAAATAAGGATATATTTTGTTTTCTCGACGGAGATCGTGTCTGATGGGAGACAAGGGAGGCGCTCGACGCAGGAGAAAAATATGCCCGTCTCCTTCCCATATACCAGCTAAATAAGACTTTATTGATTCTATTTTCATATTTGGATCCTTTGTAGTTATAGAAGGTAAAGATTTTGTAGAGCGATCGACTGTTTTCTCTCGATTGTTTTTGATTGAAGATAAATAAAACATCTTTTGATAATCTGGAGCTCCTACTTGAACTGGTAATAAATAGTTCATTTACACATAATCTTTCGAGTATGATTGGACTATATCTTCAGGTTAAATAACCGCGTTACGTATAGTCTCTGAGGATCCTACAATAATTTATCCTTTACGACGTACGGATATTATTAAATAATCTTACTTACGCTTATTCGCATACTACGTTGCTTAATAGTAAGTATTATTATTTAATACAAAGCATTATTATATACAATATTTTAAGTATGCGTTTTATTATAAGCAGCATATGTTAATAAGGATTTTATTTTGGTTTCCTGCGGATTGTCCATTTTTATAAGTAGATTATTCCCCTTAATGTTTAAGACTACTGTACTCTTGTGTATCACCCATAGGCGCTTAGGCGACGGTGTGATCAAGTTTTCAGTATGTTCTATAAGTGGACTTTAGGATTTTCCCGCAAATAGTAACGTAATAAGGCTGACTTCACAGTCAACCACGGCAACTTTTATTTTATTAAATAACAATTTTTAAGATGATTCCAATTGTAAGTAGTTCGAGTGGCATTAAAATTGTTTCTAATATTTAAGGCTTCTTCTAAATAAGTAGTAGTTCTTGAATGAGCTTTTTGTAATTCTAGAACATAAGCCCAAGCTTTATAATCTAAAAATTTAGAAGAAAGAAGTGGAAATTGTGAAAAGTACTCAATAATTTTATTAAGACTCATTTGATTATGAGCCATCACAATAAAGCTATAATATTGTTTTTCACCTATGATTCTACTTCGACTTAGTACATTTGAACCTAAAAAAGTGGCCACTTTAGACATTATAGAAAAGAAACTAACTTGGTCTTCTTCATTATTTAATCTATGATAAGTTTGTCTTATTTCTAAACGGTAAAATAATTGGACTCTTATTGAATTCTTATTAGATCTTTTATGAATATTAATAGAAAATTTAGAATCGGCATCTGAAAATCCAGAAAGCCAAGGATTACTATCTATAGCTGAATTATCCATAGCCTTAACTTCAAGCGAATTAATTTTAGATAAGATATTTTTTGTGCTAGGAAGTTTGCTGTTTTGATTATTAGCTATGTATTCATTAAACCAATAAATAGTTCGCTTTAAAGCCTCTATTTTAGGTGTTCGCATATAACCATTAATAAGAGTTACAATAGTATAAACACCAATAAGATCTTGAATTTGCCATAGAACATAACCTCTATCAGCTTTTATTAGAACACGTCCACATTTAGTTATTGATTGTAGAAAATCAGCTAAAGGTAGATCGGCCTTCTTAAAAACAATAATAATCATAGGCGAATATTTTTTTGCTGTGGATTTTTTATCGTGTACAGCAAATGTTCCATCACCTTCAATTAAACCAGCTAAATAAGAACATAATTGTGAATTAGATTTAATATCAGTTACGAGAGAAGAATCCTCTTTTAGCTTTTGATTAGAAAGATCTAAACTTGAACAATTGGAGGAGTTAGAAATGTTATTAAGAAATAAAATAGAACTTTTGTTACCAAAACCTCCTAATAAAGCAGGCATACTTTTTCCCTAAAATTTCTAATAGGGTAGGACTATATCTTTATCCTTTTCAGATTTAACGTTATATTTAAAGGATATCTTGCGTATAGTCTCTGAGGATCCTACTCAGTCATACATGTAGAATTCTTATTGTATTTAATCGTCTCTATACCCTTTAAATTAATAATAATCTTAACACCTTAAAAAAATTATATATATAATTATACATATCTAATAAATATATTATTTATATTTTAAGCAAGTATATTATTTTTATTATTTAAAGACAAAGAGATGCGAATATTATTTCTTCTACTAATATATGCTTTTGGTTTCCTGCTGATTGCCCAATTTTTACTATGTCACTGTTTCCTACCTTTAAGTAGATCTAGTTAGTAAAACTCTAAGGGGTTTCCAGCACACAGCAAGAAGAAAGATAAATATTACTATATATCCCGGCCATGCCTTTGCTTATTAAAACTAGTTTAAACTAATAAACTAATGTTATGTTATTCTCATTAAACTAAAAATAAATTATTATATGATTAGTATGAGTAATTAAATAATAATTGCTGCGCAGCATTAAATGATAATATTTAAAACATCTTATTATTAACTAAAGATTATAATTTAATGAGGTAATATTATATGTTATTAACTACTTATTTTGAGCATATATTAATAAATATTACTACTTTATTATTTATATTAATATTCATTATTATATGATATTTTATGCAATTATTATTAGAGACTCAATTAGAGTGAATTTCCATTGATTCCTATATAAACCTTTAGATTGACATTTGCCATAAGATCTAATTGTTCATTTATCTCCTTTTAATAGTCGAGCTAATTCACCGATACTTGAAAAAGTACGAGTTAATTCAGGTTTAAGTATATTTTCAGCTAAAATACTCTTGCTTGCTTCGAACCATTTCCATTTACGATACTAATTTATCTGAAGTAATTATTGTTTCATAAGGGAATTCTGAAATAATATCTAGAGAGAAGCGCTGGCTGGAGAGCCGAAGGAGCCGAAGCATGCAAATATAAATTTCCATTTACGAGCCAAACAATTATTTAATAGGCGCTGGCGCGATAATATGCGCCCGCGTATAACCATTGTTTAGAATAAGATAAAAAGATTAATGATTTGGTAAGATTAACATAAACGTAGATAGGTGTTCCACAGAACTTACGAAGAATAGTTCGTGCTTCTTGACGTGTGTGATAAACATTAAATCCACCTGCTTCTAAATCTACATTTAAACTAGGAAAAAGTAAATCAATGAAATATTGTAGCAATTATCTGCAAGTCCTTCGGCGCCTTCGGCGCCTTCGGCGCCTTCGGGGGGCTAGCTTGCATGCTTCGCCGGGCTGTTGAATCCACAATAAAAAGAGTAAGTTTAACATTTTTAAAACCCGGAAATATCGAAGAACTCAACGATTAGATTTAGACAAAATAGAAGGCATAAAATAAGAACACACTCTATTATATAAATTAATAGAACTACCTACATATATCGCTCTCTGCTGCGCGAGCGCCTAGCTTTATTGTCATCTGTCTCAAAAAGGTAAACACCTCTAGCACCTTTAGCTACTTCAGCTATTTTTAAGCGGTTATTAAAGGGATCTAGAATAACAACTTTATAATAAGGCGCCGAGTATTATTAGAATTATTCTTTCTTATTTTCTAAATTGGTATTTTTCGCCGACAAACCAGATGTAGTAGAAAAGCTTTTTAAACTAAGCCAATGTTTTATATTTAGGCGCTGGCTGTTAGCGATATAAATAACATAACTTAAGTTTTCTTTAGTGACTGTTTTAGTTGAGCACGGACCATAAAGAAAATCATGATAAATGCGTGTGCAGTTATTATTACATTAAATAATTGGTGATCTCCTTGTAAAATTTGAACACCTGGACTTGATAACTCTAATCTAATTAATACAGAAAATGCTGTTCCAATCATTCCAGCAAATACTGCAAAAACTAAATAAAGAGTACCTATCTCTTTAGCATTAGTAGAAGATAGCCAGGAATTCATAAAATTAAAAAAAAATACTTATTATTAAAAAATGAACTAACTAACTATCAACTAATTCCTATTAAGCTCATTATTATTTTGTTATACCAACTATGGCATATTTAAATGTTACTCCACTAATTATCTTTATATATAATATATATTATATAATTATTTACTATTTTTTATTAGATATTTATATATATATCTTTATATATTTATATGATTGATCTTTATCAGAATTGAACTGATACTAGCTGCTTGAAGGGTAGCTGTACAACCTTTATACTAAAAGACCTCAAATTTAGGCGCTAGCGCGAGAAAAAGATTGAATTTTTTTTTTATAAATTTTATATTAATTACCTTATTATATTCTTTTTTTAACAATTATTGTCTTAAAATAATAATAATCTTACATTATTAAATAATAATATTTAATATTATATTATTATATCGCTGGCTGTTAGCCAGCGCCTGTACGTATTTAATACAAGAATATATTATAATTATTATTTTAAGGGACAGTTTATATAAAAATTTAATCACTTATTTCTAAATTATTATATAATAGTATTAGTAAGTACAATTATTATTAAATTAAAATGACTATACAAAGTACGTAATTTAATACAAGATAATAATTATTATTTAATACAATATAAGTTTAATAAGTTTTTTTTTACAAATTAAATTCCTCTTTAAATATAAAGCTATTATAATTTACAAAATATAAATTTATAAATTAATAGTACTAAAAAAAAAGAAAGAATTATTTTTAATATGAAATTTAAATAATAAAAACTATTTATTAAAAATTTTTATAATTAAAATAAATTATTTTTTTTTAGCGACACTAGGAATCGAACCTAATCCAACAGGCCATGAAACTGGTATGCAGCCTTTACACCATCTCGCTTCAAAGGATACACTATCATTGTAACACGGATACGAACAAAGAGACTCGAACTCTTAAGGAATTACTTCCACTCCTGCTTAAGAGGAGATTGTTTACCAAATTTCAACACATTCGCTTTTATTAATTGTATAATATTTCGGCGTGAATTGAAGTGATACTAAATTTGTTTTTATATACTCTTTTAGAGTTCAATAAACTATAAAATGTTGATTATGAAATGTTAAGAGTTTTTTTTACGAGCCAAACAGAGAGTTTATCAAAAGTATAAAAGAGTTCCCCATTATGAGATCTTACAGGCGCTCGCTGGCGCCAGCGCAGCAGAGAGCGATATAAAATAGTTTCTCATTGTTTAATTTTCTATTTTTTTTACTAGTTCTCTAGTATAATCTTGACTAAAATAAAAAGGACTTTTACCACTTTCTAGCTTATAAATAGGAGTAAATGATAATTGTATTTTATTGGGACTGATATATCTTATTTCATTACTATAGCGAAGAGCTCCAGTTTTAAAATTATTAGAGTATCTTCTATGATTCATGTTTGAAAACAAAACTTCAGCTATTATGCAGATGAATAATACCAGTTTTGTTTAATTTCAGAACAATAAACCAAGATAAAAAATCCTCTTTCTTGTAATAAAAGCGTTAATGTAGCTGTCTAAAAAAAGGGCGCCAGCAAATAAAAAATCTATATTTAACCAGGTTAACACAATACAATTTGTTTTAGCATTAAACCATTTATTAGATTTTTTTTTATTAATAACTTCAGTAGTAGGTTAGTATAATTTAGGTAAATTAATAAAAAAAATTTTTTTTTTCTAATGCTTGTAAGACTAAAAAACTACTGTATTTTTGAGTGAGATTAAATACAGCTTTCGGGACCGAAGAAAATTGCTTTATAAACCCAACTACCCATTGAGGGTAGGCTGGCTGCGCAGCGATATAGAGATAGTTCTTGTTTAAATTAGGCTTGTTTCTATTATTGGATTTAACTGTTCTAGGGTCGTAACTGCTAGAGCGAGAGGAAGGAGAAATAGCATTTAATTTAAAGTCGGGAAATGGCGAGGAGGGTCGTAACTGCTAGAGCGAGAGACATGAGGTAAAAGTCTACCTTTGTTCATACCTTTTTTCGAGTCTTTCTTTAATTATCTCAGCATTACGAATTTAACTTCTTTTAGACATTATGCGCATACCGCCTTTCCTAAAATCTAAAAAGTCTAACCATTTATTTGTATCAAATCTAGTCTCAGCCGTGTATTATTCGAGCGCTCCACAGAGAACTCAACAGTATCATCATGGCTATAAATATACCCTACTCCTAGTTTCTCTTTGATAATTTCTAACGCTCGAGTGTAATTTAATACCATATTTAAAAGTTAAAGAATTAAATGCTGGCTTGAGAGCCGAAGGAGCCTGCGCCTTTTTTTAAGAAACAACCTTCACCGTCTGTGCGGTAGCGACCCCTACTAACCAATATTTAAATTCTTCTATTTTCTGTGAATTTAAAACTGGTAAAATACTTAGGCGCCTCTGTATCTATAGAGATAGAAAAAGGAGAAAGCATAAAAAGAGATAGAATAAAAAAAAAGAATATAGATAAAAGATAAGAATAATTTTTCATGTTAGTTTTACGTGATATTCTTCGCCAGTAATTATTTTTTTTTATAACCGTTATTAATTAACCAAGTGTATTTTTATACTTCTCGTAGCCGGAGCGCCTTAACGCCTTAAATTGTTATTGGTTAGAATGTAGTATCTACCGTTACTGTAAAAACTTATTTCTTTAATATCTACATTAATATCTGATAGTTTTCTAATATAATTTGCATTATTAGTATAAAATATACTATTTAAACTACTAAATATTTTAGTGAATACTATTAAAAATTTTTTATTGTTATAATTTTTTTATTGAGGTTAATCAAACTTGAACTGATTACTTGTATAACACAATGTTATAACAAATTTAACTATAACCTAATGTATTCTATTAATATTTAATATACTTAATTAGTTGGAAGTTTTTTCTACATTTCTACAAAAACGTATTTTTTTTAGAGTATTAACAAAAATAATACCACAAATCTTTTTATAAACATAGACTTTAAGATTGGATAAAATATTGGGTCATTTTTATACTATATCGCGCTAGCGCCTATTGGTGGTTAAATAGGGAGTGTTAATATTCTATAAAGATTACCAGAAAAAAACCTTTAGGCGTTAAGGCGTTAGCTGGCTACGCAACGAGACGAGAAATGATATTAATAATATATCTATAAGGTTTACCGGTTAATGTTTTTAAAGATTTATTTAAAATATTAAGTGTGCTATAGAGATTGACTATTTGTTACTGGCGACAATTTCTGTAACACTATCATCCAGCTCCCAGCTCCCAGCTACCCAGCTACCCAGCACCCAGCACCCAGCACCCAGCACCCAGCTACGCTGTCGCTGTCGCTGTCGCTGTCGCTGTCGCTGTCGCTGTCGAGGACGAGGAGATGCCGGAACACTCAATCTTAAAATGACAACTTACGGGTAGTGTATAGATAGTTTATCGCCTAGCCTATCCAGAATACAATTAAAAATAATTTTAGTGATATAGAAAGAATAACGTCAAGAGATAAATCCTTATTTTTTTTAATAATTTATAAAATGATAATAAGTTTTCATTAAATATTATAAAAACGATAAAGTCGCGCCAGCTATATGATAAAAATAAAAATTTACACTAACGTTGAAACACACGTAAAAAAGAATGGGGGCGAAAAATATAAATTAACTTTTTATGAGTTTTAAATATTAATAAAGAAAAAAGATGATATAATTAGAGCTAAAATAGAAATAAAACAGATAATTGATTGCACTATAATAAAACCTAAAGAAAGAGTTCTATAAGATTTAAAAATCAAAGATATTTTAGGAAAACGTACCTCGAAATTTGATTTAGTTAAAAGATAATTTCCAAGTAAATAACCTAAAACTGAAGATAAACTCCATAAAACGACAATTGAAAAAGATAATACTGCAAAAGCATAAACATGTAAGGTTGTAGCATTGTTTGGAATATCAATACCTAGTAATGGTAATATGCTAGAGAATCGGGATGTTTGTAACTTAAGTTTATTTTTTATAAAAAGAGGCAACATTTCTTTGTTTACTTGTTCATCCTTATTCTCTTTCTTGTTATCATCTTTGTTACTATCATATCTTTTATCTTCCTTGTTATTATCTGTGCTACCACTGGAGCTATTAGTTGATTTATAAAGATAAGGTGCTCCCAATCCTATTGTAGTTAGGGCTCCTCCAACTTTTAGAGTTTCCCGAGTTCCTTTAGCTATACTTGACATAAGAATAACGAATCCAATCAGTCACATAAAAAAGGCTAATATATCCAAATAGTTATATTCAAAAAAATTGAAAAGAGATGTGATAACTTCTTTAATAGTGACATAATTAAAAATATTAACTAATAAAGAATTACCTATATCTTGAAAGTAGAAGTGTAAATTTGTCATTGTTTTTGTTTTTTGTTTTTATAATAAATTAAAATAAATTAATAATTTAAATAAATTAAATTATACGCCAATGCGAGATTTGACCAATGTTCAGCGTTTGCAATATAATTAAAAAAAACGTTGATCTCTTTTTTTTAAGACCTAAAGATAACTTATTGTTACCTTAATATTATTTATTTTGTTTAAAAAAAAATTCTTATTATATAAAAACATTAGTTACGATCATGAATAATCAATATAGTATTGATTAAATTGGCTGCTTAAAGTAGTATATCGTACAATATTACTATTACTTTTATTATACTATATTTTTAGTTTTACCTTTAAAACTCTTTTTGAACACTATACAAAATTTACCATTTAATGCTATAAGTGTAGGTAAGCTCATATTAAACAGTACTATCTTTCCTATTAGGTAGAAATACTCGACCTTATTTAAAAACAAAATATTAATATAAAACTGTTGAGTAATGATGAATTCCATCCTAATTAAACTAGTGGCTAACGCCCTACTTTCTAGAATAAATAATATAATCGCGCCAGCGCCTTATATATTATTTCACAGAATATTTACTAAAATATTTACTTATACCAGAGCAGGTGCAAATGCTTTTTATATTCAGTCAATAGGATCTTGGATAAGTATATTTAGTTTTATATTTCTTGTAACCTTAGCCTCTCAAAATAATGATATTTTATATTTATTAATAACACCATTTATAATTCATAAACCTCAAATTAAAGAAAATTTACATAATAAAGGATTAAATGAAATTATATATTTTCTTCATAATAATATAACTTCTTTTGATGATTTTTCAGATGTCATAAAAAACTTCTTCACTTACTTATCTAAAGATAATAAATATTTTCTATTAATGAAAATAGAATTTACAGATGGATCTACCAAAACAATGCATAAAGGTATTGTAATATCTAAACATTCACTAAATAATTATATCGAATTTATTAAGAATTTATTATCTCTAAGATCTCGCAACCAGATCATTATTCTAAAATAATATTCAATTTTTTCTTGATTGAGAAAGATAAAGAACAATATTACATTGATAAATGGTCTGAATTACTAGCTTCTCCTAAACCAATAAAACTAGAGAAATTTGGTAATTATCTGTTACCATTAAATACTAATTATTCATCTTGAGGAGAAATTACTAATTTTAATTACAATTTATTTATTAAAGAAAATTCAAAATTTACTAAAATTGATGTTTTTATAAAAAATAAATTAATATTTTCATTTATAGATTCACATTTTAAAGATAATATTTTCATTAGAAATATTAATAATATTAATTATTATATTAAAGATGAAATTATTATATTAAAAACTCAAATATTAAAAACTAAATATATTAAGAAATTAAACACTAAAAATAAATCTAATATTAAAATTATTACATTTGATATCGAAACAATATTGAAAGAAGGGATTCAAATTCCTTATTTATATTCTATGTTTGATGGTAAAATTAAAAAATCTTGGTTTACTAATGATCCATCTTTTTTATTTAATGAAATATTAAAACCAAAATATAGAAATTATGATGTTTACGCACATAATTTATCTAGATTTGATATAATATTTTTATTTAAATATATTTCAACATTACAAAATGAATTTACTATAAATGCAATGAAAAAAGATGAGAAAATTATAGGTATTACTATTAAAAATAAAAAGAAAAATATTTGTATTACTTTAAAAGATTCTTTATTATTATTACCTGATTCATTAGATAAATTAAGTAAAACTTTTAAAGTTGAAACTCCAAAAGGGGTGGAACCGGTTTTAATAGGCGATGGTGCTATATTACATCCTAGGCGCTGGCTGTTAGCGATATACGCTATGCCTGATTTATCTCACAGGCGCTGGCGCGATAAAAAGATATTGGAAGAATATCAGATTTTAATCTTTGGAAAAAACTTGTTCAAAGATATTGCGAAACTGATTGTATTTCCTTATATCAGATTTTAGAAAATTTTAGAGATCTAGTTTATGAAAATTGGCAAATAAACATTGACGATTATCCTACAACACCATCACTAGCTTTTGCAATCTACAGAAGTAAATATTTAAAAGAAAATACTATACCAATTACAACAGGTGAAGTATTCGATTTTATTAAAGAGTCCTTCACAGGTGGATCTACGGAAATGTATATTCCTTCACCACCTTCTGATGAACTAATTTATTGCTACGATGTAAACTCTTTATATCCTACAATGATGAGAAATTGAGAATTTCCCATTGGACAAATTATGAAGTTTGAAGGTGATATTACTATTTTAGGTAATAATTATTACTGGTTTGGGGATGTTGATGTTTCAACTAAATCATTTTTATTTGCTCCCTATTTACAAGTTCACCATAAAATTGAGAGTGGAATTAGAACAATTGCGCCTAATGGAAATTGGGAAATGAAAATTAACTCTCCTGAATATTTCAACTCAATTAAAGACTATAATTTCAACAATTTAAATAATATGAACGGTTTTTTCTTTAAAAAAGAGAATATTTTTTATGAATTTATAGTTGATATGTATTCTTTAAGATTAAAATATCCAAAAGGAGATCCAATGAACATGGTTGCCAAATTGTTAATGAATTCACTTTATGGTAGATTTGCCATGAAACCTATTCTAGAAAATCATGTATTTACATCTATTCTAGGTTTTAAAGAATTATCTGAAAAATATGAAATTTCAGACTTTATTAATTTAGATGATGCAGGATTATTTGTTTCTTATATTGATAATAAAAAATTAATTAAAGAAAATAAAGTATCTATTGGTATATCTAGTGCTGTTACGGCATACGCTAGAGTATTCATGAGTCATTAGGCGCTGGCGCGATAAAAGAATCCTGATTTTAATTTATATTATACTGATACTGATTCTATATTTATCGATAAACCTTTATCAGATGAATTTATTGGATCAGAACTAGGTCAATTTAAATTAGAATATGTTTTAAAAAATGCTGTTTTCTTAGGTCCTAAAATTTATGCTGGTATTACTATGGATGATAAATATATATCATCTATAGATGGGGTTAAAATTAAAGGTTATAAAGATTCATCAAATATTTCATTTGATGATATGAAATCTTTACTAAAAAGAAATCAATTCTTAAATTTATATCATAATAAATGGTTTAGATCTTTAAATTTATCAAACATCACTATTAAA
The DNA here is from genome assembly GCF_003851025.1 of Sparassis crispa. Classification (NCBI taxonomy): domain Eukaryota; kingdom Fungi; phylum Basidiomycota; class Agaricomycetes; order Polyporales; family Sparassidaceae; genus Sparassis; species Sparassis crispa. The sequence goes on along the minus strand of NW_020939770.1, from coordinate 11,158 downwards.
TCACAAGTTTATAATCTTATTGCGACTCAAAACAAAAGAAAATTAATTTTCGATGATAATAATATTGCGATTAATACTAATCCTTTATTTATAGATGAAGGTTCTAATAAAATTTCTTAATTGTTTTATTATTTATAACCCCAATATCTTAATGGTTATATAAAAGATATTATATTCTTTTATAAATAAGTTCGATTCTTATTAAGATAATGTTACTATTTAGATTTCCCGTCTTTATATTTTGTAAAGATATTATTTAGTGTAAATTAAATAACCTTGATCTCATAGAAGGTAGTTCTGCTACTTGTCTTGATTGTTAGAATCTATTACAAATTATTATTATTAAAAATGTTACGTTTACAAAACCCGATCTTTTATTTATCTAGAATAATTATTACAACTATTGCTAGAAGATTATTACCCGCATCTATGATTTCTATTATTACCACACTTATCTCTGCATTTTTTACCTTATATCAAAATATTGGATTAAAAAATTGTTTAATCTTATTATAGGCGCTAGCTGGCTGCGCAGCAATAGATTGAGACAAGCTGTTCACCTTTCTGCCGTTCCTGCGGTAATGAAAGATATCTTATTTAGAGGAACTAATCCAATATCTGCTGAAACTATTCACAGAATTATTGATCCTAATTGATCTAGAATTTTAAGATATAATATACCATTTAAAAAAGTTGTTAATGTTATGATTGGTACTTTTATTAGTTTTATGTTTTTCAAACCTTTTTTATTTGCTGTAATTAGATGGTGTATTTATCTTATTACTGCTGCTATTGGAGTTATTTATACTCCATCACTTAAAACTATTAAATGGTTAAGAAATTCTAGTATTATGATTTTAGGTGCTTTACCTTTCGATATTTTACCTACTGAACTAAAACCAAAACCTCAAGGTTTCTTTGCTAAAACTAAGAATTATATTTCAACATTATGAGAAGATTGAAAATATTATTACTTTGGATTTGTTGGTATTATTATTTTTATTTTATTATTTGATTGGATGAAACCTGATTTACCTGGGATCCATCACATTGCAGATTTTACAAAATTTATTTTAAATTACTGGGGAACTTGAATATTAACTATTAAAGGTTGGATGGCATCACCTTTTGTTGCTACATATCATTCTCTACATGACTGGTTATTTTCTAATCATCATACTCCAAGAAATAGTTATGAACAATTAACTCGTGAAAGAAGTGAAATAAGTGAAAGAGAACAATCAAAACTAGATAGAATGAACGAAAGATGAGAAGCTGCTGTTATAGACAGAAGAAATAGAGGAGTAACTCTACCAACAGACTGGCCATTATTAGAAGAAATTGATAGAAGAAATGCATTAAAAACACTTCATCCATCGTCACCTGATTCACCTGATATATCTTTAAGAGATAATAGAACTCCTGCTACATTAGTAGATCATGAAGCAGTAGAAGTTACACCTGAAGCAGGACCTTCTAAACCTAAAAAAGAAATATCTGCTGAAGGAAAAGCAAGATTAGAAGCATTAAAAACTAAAAACAATCCAGATATAACTCCTAAAAAAGCTCCTTCTTTCTTAGATAATATTATGAAAGGTGTAGGTCTTAAATCTGTTGTTACTAGAGATGCTTCTGCACCTATTTTAGATCCTTCAGCTCCTACTTCTGTTACTGAAAAATTAGATGTTATTGCTAAAACTAAATCTAATTTTAAAGATGATTCTGATCCTGAACCAAAATTCCCTAATTTAACATGGGAAGATGAAAGTTCACCTGATGAAGATGCAAATCCTAAGAAAAGAATTAAAGCTATAATTAATAAAAATATGCCTGAACCTATTCTAAAGGATACTCCACAAACTGCAGAGTCATCTTCTGATATTAAAGGTAAAGGTAAAGCTGTACAAATTGATGATACACAAGCCAAACCTAAAACTGTTTTAAGTATCTCTCAAATGACTGAAGAATTAAAAAATTTAGATTCTATTAAACCTTCTAATACCATAGGATTTAGTAGTGCTACTAGATCTTATGAAGGTGATACAAAAACTAATATACTTGAATCCGTGATAGAACAAGGTTCATCTTTTTCTTCTGATCAAGCTATTGCTGCAGAGATTTCTAAAAATATGCAACCTCAAATGACTAGCAAAGTATTAGATCAAATATCATCTAATTGAAGTCAAGATAATCAACTTCCAATGTCAGCAGAAGCTTTAAAATATGGAACCATTACAGATCAACCTAGTTCTCCATTATCTACATCCTCTACAGATGCAGTTATAGGGGATAATCTTGAAAACCCTTGGACTGACCCATCTATAGCTCTTACAGAAAAAGATAGAAATAGTATGATAGAAAGTAGAATGGAAAAAGTTGAAGAAAGAAATAAAATCCTAGACGTGAAAATAGATAAGAAAGTTGATATATTAGATCATAAATCAAAATATCTAGATCAAAGAAATGAAATCATCACTGAAAAAGATATAGATCTTAAAAAGAGAGAAGCACTAGCAGATTTAAGAGAAAAAAGACTTAAAAATCTTCAATCTTTAAATATTAATTCTGCTTCTAATCCTACTATAAAACCAGAGAGTGTTGCATTACCTCTTTCTCGTGATAATTCTGGATCTACTTCTAATCCTGGAGTTGAATATACACCTAATCTTAAACCAAGTGAAGATAGTGAATTCAAATTTGATTTATTAGAATTATTTAGACCTGCCCCCAAAATAGAAAAAGTTACATCTCTACCTATTATTCCTAAGTTTACTCTAGAAACTATTCCTGAGGAAACTAAAGAAGATTTAAATCCTATTGTTAGAACTTCTACAGGTAAACATATATTAAGAGATGGTGGAGAGTTTATTTTAGACAATATGTTACCATATGATCTTAAAAGATATGTAGATAAAGTTAAAGCTAAATATGGATTTGATGTTTTAGTATCAAAACATCAATGGTTTTATCCCCAAAATACACCTGTATATTTTAGAGGAGAATATTATGCTTTAATAGATGATAATGAAAAAATTTATGCTTATTGGGATAGAATAGAATCTAAAATACTTCAAATAGAAAAATTAGAAGATACTATTAAAGAATGGATTAAAAAAAATTAGACAATTTTACTAGATATTTTTTATACTTCTAGATCTTAAAAACTTTTATATTATTAAATAGTCCGGCGATATTGACTATAAACGCCAAAATTACAAAATATGAATATGTTACTTTTTTTAAAACTTTTATTTCCTGTTATTGTTACACTTATAGGAATACTAAAGGGATATTATGATTTTCCTTTTTCTAAAAAAAATAAAGAAAATAAAGATAATTCAGCGCCTAAGGATGCTGATATTGAAGATATTGAAGATAATGAAGATAATAATGATAATGAAGATATTGATGACTTTCCTCCTGTCTATTTCATGGAAAATATAAGAGATTGAATTGATGCTATTGTTATTGCATCTTTTTTAATGGTTAGTGGATTTGTTATAATCCATACTTCTTATGGTTTATTTTTTAATAATGATCCTTATTATAATCTTTATGAAACTGAGGATGGATGGGAACCTATCTTCTTTTTAAATTTCTTATTCTTTAGAAAAATACATATTAATTATATTATAAATCATTATAAATTAATATGATTTTTATATTTAATTTTATATTATTATATTTTATTACTTATTTAATTCAAATAAATTATATAGATCTATTATTATCATTTATACTTTTTATGTTACCAAGTCTTACGGTACATTATATGGTATTTATATTAGATAGTAAAGATTATGTAGAATATAAAATAACATTATATGAAATCATGAATAGAAACTTATTGTTTTATCTACTAATGATATGATATTATATTATTTTATGGTTAATATATCTATTTTATATTTAAAACTCATAAAAACTTAATTTATATTTTTCGCCCCCATTCTTTTTAGAAATCTACCCAAATTTTGTAAAATATGAGATTTATCTGAAAAAAGGGGTTTTAGAGGAAATTTTGATTAATATTGATCAATGGTTTTTTTGATGATAGTAATGAATAGAGGTGAATTCATTGAATACTTATGACTAAATCTATAAAATCTACTCACTATACTACTAGAAAAGTATCTAAATTTAAAAATAACAAAAGAAATAGGCACCAAGAGGAATTGAACCTCTGAAAAAAGTATTAACAGTACCCCGCATTAACCACTCTGCTATGACGCCGTAAAATAAAAAATGTTTTTTTTATTAAACATTTTAATAATATTATTTTTAATATAAGATTTTTTTAAATAGTATATTTATATAATATTATATTATAGAAGTAATCTATTGTTTATATTAATTTTTTTATAGACTCTTTTAATTTTTTTTATTACTATACTATTTTTTTCTAAAAACAGAAAAATTTAGCTCTTTTTTTATAAAAAAAAACATTCAACTTATATTAACTTTCCTTATTGCTTAAAATAAAACGTAAAATATAATATAGGGAAAAGAGTGTCAAATAGAAAATAAAAAGGTTAGTAGTAAAAAGTGTAAAAATAGTTAAATAGAATTATCTCTTTCTCTTCCTCGTAGCCGGAACGCCTTAACGCCTAAGATAAAGATGGGGCGATAAATAATAATCAAGTCAAACTAAACCAAATAAAAATTAAAATAAAGTTAAGTAAAAAATAACAATAATATCTTTAGTGTTTAAATAATAATATATAAATAAAATAATCTATATTTATAAATTATTATCTAAAAAGTATTATTAATTCTTAAAAAATAATACACATACTTAAAATATAATATATCTTATTTTAAGGAAAACAGATTCTTTAACTTTAAATCTTCTTTATTATAACATATAATACTTATTTTATCAGATTTTTTATGTTAAACAATATTTATCTTTAAATTATATAATATCATTAATACTAACCACTTACGAATGGCGGTTTATATAAAATAAGCAACTGTTTTCTACTTCTTTAATTAGCTCTTTTATCTTTAAGATATATATTAAACCATATTTAACAGTTTTGTCTTTTTATCGCGCCAGCGCCTAGTCGTAAAGTTTAAAAAAAAATAAATTTCTTTATTTAGTCTTGTAAAAGTTAATATTGTATCTAATGCCACTTGTCTCACACGTCATAGATAAATAATAAACTCATTCGTACATATAAATTGTTTTATATAATAATAGATAAAAAAAAATACAAATAAAAATGTAAATTAAAAATAATAAGAAAACGATATAAAAAGTATTAATTTGTTAAAAAATAGAAACTATAAGTTTAAAAATTTATTTTTAACTTAAAATAACATAAAATAATAATATATACTTAATAATAATATTAAATATTATTATTTAATGATATATAAATTATTAAATAAGTATGCTATATCATTAAATTATATTATTATATTATAAGTAAATGTTACGGCAATTTTAAGCTATAATAATACTACAAAATTAATTATAATTCTTTATTTTTATAAGTATTTTTATTTCGAAATTTTTATATATTAGCCACAATTTGACAATTTGTAATGATTAAAAGGATTTTATTAATTTCTTGTTTTTATAATATATATATTTTTTTATAATATTATATTTAATATATTATTCTGTAGCAATATCCATTATAGAATTTTCAGATAATCCGAAGAAAGGCACAATAAAGATAAACCAAACAAAATAAAATGCAGTAGCAACTTGTCCAATTTCAACATAAGGTGTGTTAGGGTGTTGAGAACCAATCCACATTAAAATTATAAAATTTACAACAAAGAACCAGAAAAATAATTTCATAAATGGTCTAAATTGATTTCCTCTTACTCTAGATAAATCAGCATAAGGAAGTATTAATAAAATTAATAAAGATCCAAACATTGCTATAACTCCTAGCCATAAAAAAAATAAAATTAACGCTATTTAAGTGAATCTACCTAAGATTTTATAAAAATATCTCGATATTGAATAGCTCGTTTAAGTGCTTGTCCTGATATCGCTCTCTGCTGCGCTGGCGCCAGCGAGCGCCTGTATTATTTGTAAAACCAAAGTAACGAGATTTTATATTACGAGAGAATACACATTTCCAAGCAACAATACTTCCTTTTATTAAACCTCGACCATAAACTGCTTTATTTTCTCTCGCTCTCTGCTGCGCTGGCGCCAGCGAGCGCCTAACCTGATTGAGTTTTACTTGCTCTCGCTTGCATGCTTCGCCGGCCTTCGGATCCTTCCCTTCCCTTCGGCTGGCTGCTGCCTTCGGAGACAAGCCAAGCAGCAAGATTTAATATTCTCAAGCCTAAATTGTTTATACTGAAGCCGTTTGTTAGGGTAACTATAACTCAATTTTAGCTATAAAACCATAAAGAGTGTAATGTGCTTTAGCATTGACAAGTCGTGCAACACCTGACGCATATTGGTCATTTTCAAAACAGGTAATGAGAATAAGGCCTTATCACAGGAAGTAGCAAATATCGAACTAATACTTTTTACAGTTGGCAGGCGCGATAGCAGAGAATTGACATTTATTTGTTATTACTTTCCCCTCCTGCGCTACCCTGCGCAGGGTTGCTATACCTCCCCCCCCCATCTACCATCTTTAGCCTATCTCTGTGCTAACGCCTATCTTTGAATCGCTTGCTTGCTGAGGCAAGCAGAGGATGAGAGGACGAGGAGAGGCCGATGCCGGATGCCGATTACAGGAGGACGGAGGTTTTAAGTTAAAATATCTATAATTTCAGAGTTATTTGCTTTATAGTGTAAGTTTTAATATCTAGAGTTTTAAAACTCTAACATTGCGGAGCGTTATATTTATTATTAAGCATGGATAATAATAAAGTAGATATTAACCAAATATAACCTTTATCCGAATTTCTAAGTCTTAAGGGTAAAGTTCTATCACCGAGAATAAACCCTATAATAAAAATTATTGATGGGGTAGTAAAGTTGTCAGTGTAAATAGGCGGCGTTTCCGCTACATCAGTAGAATTAAGACCTAATAAATTTAATTGATTCGATAGAGATAATTTTCGACTTGATTCATCTAAAGTAAACAATATGTATAGCAAGAACAAGGGCAGAAGGATCTGATTTTAAGTTATTAGAGGTTAGACATCGTATATCAGATAGTTTCGCCTTCGGGTAAATATATTTTTCTCTCGTGCAGTTACGAGCCTAACCATAAATACTATTAAAATATTTAGAATAGGAATTAAGTAAGATATCCCTACTTTCGAAGGATAAACGTATTACTAATTTTCCATGTTTATTACTAATTAAACTCAATATACCTGTTCGCCCTAGAACAAGTCAAAGAGTTAAAAAAATTATAGACTATCTGCTACGTGGTTAACAGCAAATACTGGTGAAAAATACTTAGCTCTAATTCGACAAGAAACAAGTCCTTCAGCCTGAAAACCCCCATTTGCTACTAGACGAACCTCCTCCAGCGCAGCGATATAAAAATTGGAAGGTAATTTAAAATTATCTTTATATTGTTCAAATTGCTCACGTGCTGTTAGAAGAAATAAACAAAGTATCTTTATCATTTGAATTAAAAAAGAAATTTGGATATAGATTAATATAAGAAATACTATCTCAATATAATTATCCAGCTTTTATTGACTATATCTTATCTTGCGTCTTATTTCGCATATTTCTACGTATAGTCGATGAAGTTTTATAAGCTCAGAGCTTTATAAATTTTTATTTTTCTCCGGTCCGTCCTGGCTTAAGGCGTTAAGCGTTTGGCTAACCACGAACGAGAGCAGACTGTCCTTATGGCTAGCAGGGCAACGGTGACGGGAAGAAAATAAATGAAGTGAAAAACTTGCTGGTTATCTTAAACAAGTTCTAAGATTTTTACTGTGATACACAGTACTTGAACTATAAGACTTTCAAGCATACAGTAGAATTTAGACAAACCGCTAGAAATTTCAGTTTGTTAGGGATAGATCTTAATATTGCATAGAAAGGTAAAAGATCGTTTTATATTAATTTATTGGAGTTGATTTTATAAAGCATATCTTTATAAATAAACTGAGATTTATTGTTTCTTCCGCTGGCTGGAGAGCCGAAGGAGCCGAAGCATGCAAATATAAATTATTTCTCCTTTTGATGTTTATATCGCTAACAGCCAGCGCCTATAGAACATTTTAAAGCGCCAAACATGTTTAGTGCGAAATTTAAAACATCTTACTAGGTAAAAACCATAATGTTTAAATGTAAACCTTTATATCCATCTATCCTAAACCATAAACCTCGCCCAAGATCCAATAAGCTAAACCTATGGTACTTAGTTGCTATATTTGAAGAAACCACTTTTAATTAGTCCAAAATATAAAACAGGTTTCTGTAATAATTAAAATAAGATAATGATAATGTGGCAAAACTAACTGAACTATAAATTCTATTTATTATTTTATCTGTAAAGGTTTTTTCTTTAAGTTTAAAGTCTTTTTGGCTGGCTGGCTAGCAGCAAGCAAGCAGACAGAGAAGGTTTAAATAATTTTAATATATGCTGAGCAGCGAATTAAGATGATGTATTCTTAAACTACTTTGTGCATAAATAAATCTCGACCATTTATAGATATTTTTGTATTTAGCCTTCACCTAGTCGCCTACAATAATATCATTTAAAGTACTACCAATAATAAATTTGGATCTATCGACTTTACTGAGTCTTTTGTTTTTTTGTGTTGGCAAGCCCCCCGAAGGCGCCGAAGGACTTGCAAGCCAGCAGACAGTCGAATACTTTCGCGGGGGTATGCTACGAGTACATACTAAACGTATAAAAGTTATCAGATCCAAATATAAATAATCCATTAGCTTTAATAATGGTTGGAATATATCTCCATCCTTGAATGAGTTATCATTATTAAACAATTTAAATTATAATAAACTTATTTAAGGAGCTTTACGTGTAGTCTCTGAGGTTCATATACTTGTAAAGATCATTTGGTTACCTGCTGATTATCCATTGTTACATACTCGAAATTGTTACTTTATTAATAAAGTATTCAAGTCTTTAGGAATTTCCAACATATAGTAAAGTTAATTATTCATAAGATTACTCTTAAGCATGGCATCTTTTTCTATACCATTCTGGAACAATCGAAGCTGGAGTTTGCATTGGATTAGCTGGAATATAGTTATCACTGTGACCTAATAAATTAGGATAGTAGAAAACTATAATAGATAAAACTAATAAAAATAAAAATATTGTAACAAGATCTTTAAATGTGAAATAAGGGTGCATAGAATATCTATCTGAATTAGATCCTACCCCATTAGGATTATTAGAACCTTGAATATGTAAAGCAATTAAATGTGCAATAGCTAAAGCAGCTAATATAAAAGGTAATAAATAATGTAATGAAAAGAATCTATTAAGAGTGGCATTACTTACAGAAAACCCTCCCCAGATTAGCTCTACTAAATCTTGTCCAAAAATAGGGACAGCAGATAATAAATTAGTAATAACTGTTGCACCCCACAATGACATTTGACCATAAGGTAAAACATAACCCAGGAAGGCTGTACCCATCATTAAAATAAAAATAATAACTCCAATAGTCCATACTAATATTCTAGGTTCTTTATATGAACCATAGTATAAACCTCTAGCAATGTGCAATCTCCCTCGCTAATTAAGATTTAGAAATAACTTTATGATATACAAAACCTTTTTAATATTATTTGTAATACAAGCATAATATTTTAATAGTTGAGTATAGTGATATTATTATATATACATAATCTACTCTAATTAAACATAAATAACGGGAGATTAGATCATTTCATATTCCAGATAATAATTTGAAATTATACTACTTTCTAAAACATAATTACCATTATTAAGGAATACAGGCGTATGATCGTTGAAGATAGTAATTCCTTGCTAATTATTCAAGAATATTGTTTTTTACCTGATTACAATAAATAACTATGTATTACACGGTACATTATCCTTTTTGAATTTTTTAGCATATAGCCTGTGGCTTTAAATATTTAATTTAGTAGAAATTATATATTTAGGCCCTTATGCATTTATCTCGTAGCGCTCTCTGCTGCGCTGGCGCCAGCGAGCGCCTTAACGCCTCCGACTCTTTATAATTCTGGCTTAGGGATAGAATAAAAGTATATTCTTCTTTATATCCTTTTCCAGTATCCAGATTCTTTCTCCTCATAGGATACTGCTCCTATAGCTTTACCACCAGATCTAAAACTATCAAAAGGTGATCCTTTAATTTCTACCCCGTTTTTATAAATGTATACTTTAAACCCTTTTCTACTTCCTTTACCTAGAGCGTTTTACTTTTTCCTTATATAGGCGCTCGCTGGCGCCAGCGCAGCAGAGAGCGATAAGGAGGATCCATTGTAAAAAGGTTTTCTATTTCTTCAACATCGATGAAATCTGATAAATCAGAAAAGTATCTCTTCGAATTCTTATTATTAGATAATTTTAATAATAGCTCTTTACCTTTAGGCAAATGATTATAACCGAATATAAAGATATATAATACTAAACTCCATATTGAAAAATCTATTTCTTTTCTACTATAAAAAGACAGATTTCTAAAGAAAGGGTAAATATATTGAAATAAAACATCTATATCAGTTATAACTAGTTGATAAGCAATTTTATTGTTTTTAATAATACAATGAGGTTTTTTAGGAATAATTAAATTTGTGAAAGGTGGTGAAAGAGGAACATTTTGTAGAAAATAAGATATTTCTTCTAATATTTTTTTATCTTTTTGAGTAATACCAAAAACTACATTAGAATTGCTAAAATTAAAGGTTCCATCTCCTTCAACAAATCCAACCAGCCAGTTTTTATTAATCATATCATTAGATAAAATATAGCCTTCATAGTTAGTTCTAAAGTTATTCATCCCTTTTTTAAGATCAACTATCTTATTAAAGGTATTGATACTTAAAGATTGTACTTGTTCTGATTTTTTTAATAGAATAGCCTTTCTCCAATCTCTATAATTCAATTGGTTATGTGTAAGTAAAGGATACTTGTCAAAAAGAGGTAAAAGATTTTCAATTATTATTTGAAAAGAATGTACACGAAAACTACAAGTTGTACCCTTGATTGATACAATACCTATACCCAATTTATCTCTAATAGTATATAAA
>NW_020939769.1:0-31466 GCF_003851025.1 Sparassis crispa | reverse complement strand
ACTTACCAATTTACCATTTATTAAGGATAAAATATAAGATAAACCATTTGCATTTTTACAAATATATCTTACTGCTTTTTTATTTTTAATTTTGTACACGTTACCATGTCCAATTCGTTTTTTAATGTAGTAAGCCAATGATATATCGTTTTCAGCAAAAACAATATGCAATTGTTTTTTACCAAACCAACCATCACCTTCTATTAAACCAGCCAAAAAAGAACCAAATTCAGTATCTATAAGATTAGATTTATGATTAGGTACATGTTCAGAAATTAAAGGAAGGTTAGTATAACTAGTATAAATATTTTTAGTACTTGCCGGAGCTTTTGTACTAAAAGTAAAGTTTCCTGCTGATTGTCCTGGCAGGGCTTGGCTGCTTTAAGTAGATTTTTCCTAACGCAATAAATACGAGTGGACTTCTTATACAAGAGTTTCCAGCATACAGCAAGATTTTTTCCGTGAACACAAGTGTATCCACATCTAACCCAACAGAGAACATATGGTGACTCCATACAAGGAAACCTAAAATACCTATTGAGAACATGGCATAAACCATTCCAAGATACATAATCCAATGATTTAATTGGATGTGGACCATCTCTTTATTCTTCAATTTTTTCCCATTTATTCCATTTCAATAGAAATTTTGCTCAAGCTTTACCTAAGATAGAATTATCAGTAGCTAAATGAGCCTTTAAATCTCTAAGTTCATGGTATCTATTAATCGCTTTTAAACGATTATGTTTAGCTGATCTAGAAGGACATAATTTAAAATAATCTAATAATTTTATAATTTCTGGTTTTTTGTAAACTACCCATTTAAAACTTTCTTTTTGAATATAGAGAGTTCCCCCGTACAGATCTACTAAATTATTTAAGAGATAATTGTTTTTCTGTGAAGCAGTAATAAACATAGCATCTTTGATGAGAGAAGATTTTAGATTTAAATAAACACTACCATCACTATCAAAGAATCCAGAGAACCAACCATTATTATAAGTTAAAACAGAAGGTTGAATATATGGAATATTGTACTTTTCACATATTTTATTTAATTGCAATAATCTAACAGGGTTTCTTATCTCCCCATTAACTGCATTAATTAAATCTAATAAACCTTTTTTATGATGTAGTCTATATCTTAACCAATTTACTCCAGATCGTAATTTAACCGAACCACCAAATTTTTGTTTGATTTGATATAAACAATGTTTATCTCTTGTTTCCATTACAATTTCCAGACTAGCATATCCCTTTTTAGATAATTGAAAACAACCATCACCGTCTATTAAACCAGCTAACCATTGATTAAAAATAGTCTCATAAGGCTTATTATCAAGCTTAGTAGACAAAGTAGAATAATTTCTTGTTTGAAGAATGGGTTTAACCTTAAAACTTTTAGGTAATATTCTATTTTTTGTCTTACGCCAAAGTTCTATTTGCTTATAATAATAAATATACATACTTATAAAATATATTATTATTATTATAAGGTTTAAGATGATACTAAAATTGAAAAATAACAAACATATGGCCTCTGAAATTCCTACTAACATGCTTAATCCGCAATTCAATGTAATATTGGATTTGTATATTTCAAATTTAAATATACGTGCGTTGGTTATTTGCGGGTTGTAAGAATAAACAAAAATTTTTACCAACACTATAGTGAAGACTACTACTATTAGATAAGCAGATATACAGACACTTATATTATAAGACATTAATGGTATAGAATAGAATGGAAATATACAAAAAAGATATAATATGTGATTTACTTGTATAGTATTTTGTTTACATAAATTTCTTAGTTTCCTGCATATAGTTTGTTTCGAAATATCAATTAGATATTTAGGGCCATCTTGACCGAATATAGGTTTACCTGAGAAAGTACTTACCACATGACTAACTACACCAAAACCAGGTATAATTATAATATAACAATAACTTTGGATAAGTAAATAATCAAATATTAAATAAGATTAATTTAACATTACCACTCAAGAACTCACGATCTTGTTAGGACTTTATCTTATTATGAATTATCTTCATTATTTCTATTCATTGTTTTTTTAAGTTTAATTATTTTTTCTAAACCTGAAGTAGTTAAATGTTCTTTATTTTGAATAATAATATAAGCTTTTCTCCATTTCAAATAATTTACATGTTTAGATGATAATAAATGAAATTGATCAAAATATTTAATAACATTTTTAGCTGAACCAAAACTAGTAGAGGAATAGTAATAAGTGTTTTTACTTTTTATATGGCCTATGTTACCTCCTAAAAACTGTTTAATTAACAATAATAAATCATTATTTTTTTTATCTATTTGAAAAGCTAATCGTACTTCAGTTTTTTCATTTCTATTTATTAATTTGATTTGAAAACTAGCATCGTTGCTACTTTGTTTATTATTTTTCGAGTCATTAGTAACTTGACTACTATGTTTAAGTCATGGAATTCTTAATTTATAGAACATTGAATTATGCATATAGGGTTGAACTATAGTTCGTAGTAAAGGCATAGAATTTTCTTTGATATAAATACTATAGCCGATTGAGTGTTTATGTAAACTACAGTCTAATCTATACCTAATCATAAGAACATTAAGCAATCTAACTGTATCTTCTACAGAAAAAGATTCAGTGCTGATTGTTAAACCATGTCTATTTTTAGTTCCGTCTCCACTTATCCAATGAGCCAAAGCAATAGGAGTCAATAAGTTATAAATATCTGCAGGAACTATTTTGATACCGTTAGGGTAAAAAAGACTATGAAGTTTTGTAAAACAAGGTAATGATCTAGTTAAAATCTGTAAAGCATATGTCTTAGTTTCCGTAGAAGATATTAAATTAGGCATAGAGTTACAGTAGGGTGATAAAATACTAAACACAAATAAAAAATAACCCGAATGTGATAAAGATTGTTTAAAACCTAATCGAGCAGATTTACTAGTTTTTGAAGCAAAAGTTAACCATCCATCAGAGAGCATTAATCCTGTTATAACACTTTGTTGATAAGCAGGAATTTCAATCATATTACTTACTTGTTTTGTAAATCGACCTAACCCTACTGAAGAGGATATATTTTTACCCCAAACAACTATTCTAGTATCAGGTAAATCTTTAGGATAAGGGTTTTTATTTCCCTCTCCCGGGCAAGGGTAACTATTATTAGTTTTAGTTATTAATTGGATATTAAAGTTTGCTATAGCATCAGAAAAGCCAGCTAACCAATGATTATTTAAATTATGATTAACACTAAAATTAGAAAATGTTTTAAAATAAGGATTTGACAATATATTATTATTTATCTGATCTAGTTTATTTTGAGATCTAATTTTTCCATTTATTAAATTAAGTACTTTAACTATTCCTGCTCGATGAGCTACTACTAATATTACTGCTTTTTTATTTTTAACTTTATAAACATTACCGTAACCTATTCTACCTTTAATATAATAAGCTAAAAATGCGTCTCGAAAAATAATAACTAATTGCGGTGTATTAGAAAAATTACCATCCCCATCTATTAAACCTGCTAAGTAATGACCAAATTCAGTGTCGCTTGTTGGTTTTAAATGAGTAGGTACATGAATAGAAATCTTTTTAATCTCATAATTATTACGTAAAGTCTCTGAGGAGCTTTTATTAATAAATTTAACAAAATTACCTGCAGATTGACTTCTTTGTTTAAACTTTGCTACTATGACCTTAATTAGGTTGAAGTATTTTAAACTTATATAAATATATAATGAAGTTATTCCTGCATATAGCAATATTAAGAAGCTTACATTGTGTTTGTTTACTTCTGGATGACCAAAGAACCAGAAAAGATGTTGATACAATACTGGATCACCTCCACCGGCTGGATCATAGAAACTAGTATTAAAGTTTCTATCTGTAAGAAGCATAGTAATACCCTAAAATCTTGATTTACTGAACTAGGTTCCATGACTTTTGTGTCTCATAAATGTATTAAAGAATACATTTAAGGTAAATTCTCATACATTCACATGTATGTTGGGACTATATTTTATTTATCTAAGCTGTAAAATTTTTGTAAATGATCCCAAGTAAAAACAATTCTGTGATCATTCATACCAGATTTAATAGAAATTATTTCTTCAATAAATAGTTTATGTTTAAATTGACCAGACTTAAAATAGTCTAAAACTTTAATTCAATCTTTATAATCTAAATATTTACTACCAAATAAAGTAAATCTATTTAAGTAATTTTCTAAAACTAAATTACCCTTTAAACTAGTTGTTCTTACTCTATATTCAGGTTTAGGTTTATCCTTTCTAACTTCCTTAACAGAAGAAAGTAATAAATTTGCAATCATTTCTAGAAAATATAAATTACTTCTATAATTATGATCTTTTTGTCTTTGACTTAATTCAAATTTACATTCTACTCTTGGATACTTACTAGAAGAAGTAGTTCTACTAGGCGCTGGCGCGATAAAATGACCATCCGCATCAATAAAACCAGATAACCAAGCATTAGAATCTAATGGACTATTATTTATAGATTTTTTAGGAATATTTAAATCAAGTCTTAAATTTAACCAATCAATTAAATTATATAAAGCATAAATTTTAGGAGTTCTCATATTACCATTCAATAATGAAGTTAATAATAATCATCCATCAAAATTATTAATAGTTAAAATATAAGCATTTACTCCTTTTTTTCTAGAAAGTGATCCATTCTTTAATTCTTTTTGAATTATTAAAGCTAATGGTAGATCTTTTAAATGAAAAACAATTTGAATGGAAGGATAATTTAGTTTTCCTTTAGGAGATCTTTCCGTTTTTGGAACTACTATTGTACCATCTCCTTCAATTAAACCTGTTAAATAAGAACTAAAATTTAAATCAACTAAATCTTTTTCTTTTTCAATTTCAGTTTTATTAATTTTTACTTGAGATAAAGGTAAAATATTACAACAGATAAATTCTGGCGTATAGTCTCTGAAGATCCCTATTAAATTTAAATAAAATAGGTTTCCTGCTGATTGTGTTTCAATATAATGATGAAACAGTTCCCAGCATATAGCCAAATTTAAAGCTGGCAGTATAAGTTTACCAGCTAATACCGGTAGTGAAATTAATAATAAGATAGCTGTTACAAATATAGCCCATACAAATAACGGTAATTTGTGTAAGCTCATTCCATTAGTTCTCATATTAAGTACTGTAGTAATGACACATATAATAGTTAAATATTATTAACTATTTTATATTGTGGACTATCTCTTCAGCGTTAGTCTTAAAATAAAATAATCGGTAAAAAAGAATTTTTATTTTAAGGATATACGGTGTTTAACGTATAGTCTCTGGGGAAAACTCCTGCTGATTAAACATAGCCTATAAGATTTTAACTGTCATCCGTCCTCACCCCCATTTCGCGCCAGCGCCTCCATCCATGGATGAAAGGATGACAAGGAGAGGAGTACTTATAGACACTAAGCTGTTTCAGCATATAGTTAAAAAATTTATATTAACCCCATTTTATAATAGATTTATTTTTTACACATATTTATAAATATAACCGTGATAAGCTTTATCTTTATTTATATATTTAACCAATGTTTGCTGTGTAGCGGGTAAACCCTTGTTTCTTAAATATTCTATACATTTACCTATACTAAAAAACAGTTTAGTATTATTATTGTTTACATCAATTAGTAATACCGATTTACTTAAACTATTTATAGGCTTATTTTTATTAAATTTTACTCTATCTTTTTCCAACTGTAAAGCTAAATCTAATATAGAGATATCTTTAATTTTAGCGGAGAATACAGGTTCTCTAGTAAAAAGATATTTACCCAAATAATAAGTACCGTTTTTTAAATGTTTAGTAAATGTAAAATGACTAATATTAAGATTATTTATGAAATCTTTTTGTTGCATTGAAGAATAATACAAGATGCTTTTATCTCTATTGTACATATATAAAGGCTTCGCATTGGATCCACTAGGATTATTTGCAACTTTTATAGTATTTAAATTAAAACTAGGATCTAATAAAAAATATTGTTCTAATACTATTTCAGATCTAAAATCATAAATTTCTCCGTACCGGCACAAAGGTATTACCTCTAAAGAAAAATGTGACAATCTCTCTTTATAGGCGCTGGCGCGATAAAAAGGTACTAATTTACCTATTGCTTTATGTCTTCTTTTTAGATAACCATACAATCTAAGAGCTAACTGTGAAGATGAACCTACATATTTTGCTCCAGTATTTTGATGTTTAAATATATAGACTCCGGGTATCTGAATTTTACTAAAAGGTGATCCAATATTTTCTTTAATAATTTTTATTGTTTCATCTTTATCTAAATCATTTAGAACAAAGCTGGGAGCATTAAGTAAATTTTTTAACCCCTCTTCAGTAATTTTAATCTTACAATAAGCTAAAATATCATTAATTATCTTTGCTGTAACAGGTTTACCGCTTTTAATTTGCTCATTAGCTAATTTATGAGAATATTGAATTGGGCCGCTTCTCCCTAAAATTATTTTCCATTTATCATTCTCTATTTTAGTATTTGAGTTATAATTAGAACTAAAACAACGTTTAAAGGTTAATCTAAAGCTCAGTGGGCTTTTTAAATTTATAAACAAAAATGTAAAAGACATAAAAAGATCATAATCAGAATTTGAGTTAATAGCACCTAATAAAGAAGACACTCCAGCTAGGTGTAAACTAAAGATAGCAAGATCTACACTAGCACCAGAGTGACTTTGAACTCCAGCTAATGGAGGATAACATTTATGTTGGTAATCTCATAATCAATTAAAAATTGAATATTATCATTACACGCTCTAATTCTCATTAGAGATCGGACTATTCCTTCATCTTATTTAAAAATGCATAATAAACTATAATAAAGGGCTGGCTAACAGCCAGCGAGTATTATTTAAATTATCTAATGTATTTTTTCTTGTTCTCATAACTCTCACACGATTTCGAATATTATTTAAAGCTATAAAGTCTCCTTTATGTTTAAAATAAGATCGAGACCAAATTCGATATTCTAAGGCTTTCATACCTTTCATCGTATTTCTATAATATTCGATAATATTTTCAATAGCACGAGAATTAGTTGTCCCAATTGAATAATGTCCTCTAACTTTAACATTAGTACTAATACCTAATATATATTTAATAGATATTAATACGATTTTATCTAGTTTTTGTGTTATTTCAAAAGCATGTACTAATCTATTAGTTGATTTAGCAACTAAATAAAAACTTCCTTCAGCTTCAGTGAAACCAATTAATCAAGGTTTACTTACCACTTTAGAAGCAGATTCAACATCAGTTACATTATTATTAACTAATAACCATGCTGGAGAAATATAATCTACAGGTGGTTTTGACTTAACAAGGTTTGATATAATTATATCTTTATCTGCTTTAGGTAATGAATTATCAGATATCACAGAATAAACTTCTTTAAATTTAATATAATTATAATATTTAGTTGTAAGTAAAGGATATTTATCAAAAATAGGAAATATAATTGATTCTAATAATAAACGATCTCTGATTCTAAAATTAGCCATATTATTTTTTTTTTCTATGTTAATTTGTCCAACACCTAGCTGACTTTTTATAAAAGATAGCAATCTTAAATTGTAAGTACTTTGACTTAATTTAAAAGTTAAAGACCAATTATTATTTTGATGATTAATAGAAAAAGTCCCATCACCATCTGTAAATCCAACTAACCATTGATAAAAGATGTCTTTATTTTCTGAAAGTGTCTTTTTATTCGTTTGGACAGTAGAGAATTGTGATATAAGACGCCCTACGTATAGTCTCTGATGGAATAAATGTAAATTATTTATCCAAGCGAATTGTCTCCAAGTTAGTAATATTTTTTCTATTGTAATAAATAACAATGAGCAATTACTTCCTAATAGTTGAGTTTCTCGCATCGAGTAGGGTTTATTTAAGACTATATCTCTATAGTATGACAGCTTTTGTTTAACTGTCCATCCAGTACCAGCTCCATTTTCTACTAATGCACTTAATAATAATAAAGTTAATGAAGGAGGTAATAACCAAAATGAGATATTATTCAATCTAGGAAAGGCCATCAATTTTGTTATCATAAATTTTTTTATTTTTATTTCCAAATATCACTATTAGGTTCAGACTATGTCATTGGTTCTTAAAATAATTATAAGACCATTGGGCTTTCTTGGAAAGGGTATTGTTAGCACTACTCACTTTCTAGTCGTTGAACGTTTCTAATTTTATATTAGAGAGTTTCCTATCTAACATACAATGCTAAATTAGATTTCGCTGCAAATTGTCTTAATAATAAGATTTCCTTGCAATTAACCCATTTAATATTTATAAGGTTATTATAAACAAGACTATATTTTAATATGTTTTAAATGGCTCCAATCAAAAATCATACGATTTTTATTCATTTTGAGTTTTAAGTTTTTAATCGTCATTTTTCCTGTATTATCTAGATGTTCATTATTACACATCATATTATAAACAATCAATCAATCTTTGAAATCATTACGCTTACTACTCAATAAAGGAAATCTATTTAGGTAGGCAACTAAAATTTTTAGCTTAGATAAACTAGTTACTTCTACAATCCAATAAACTTTATCCGGGCGCGCGAAATGAGTTACATTTTCAGGATTTAGAGTAAAAAATTTAGCAATAGACTCCATTATAGGTTGATATGGCATATTTGTTTTAGGATGAAATTGTCTTTGTTCAATTGATATACGAACCTCTATTCGTCCTTTTCGGATAACTTTAGAATTATTATCTAATAATTTATCAGTATATCTAATTTTAAATCCACCATCCGCATCAAAAAAACCTGAGAACCAGCCATTTTCCATTAATGGACTATTATCAGGTAAGTTCTCCTTAATATTTAACTGATAGTTTTTATTTAACCATGAAATTAATTGATTAAATTCATATATTTTAGGTGTACGTAAAGAACCGTTAATAAAATTTACAAAACTTATAAGTTCGCCTATCTTACCTATAGTCCAAACTAACGCATTTTCTTTGTCTCGAATATTACCACCAAAGAACTTTTGTAAATGAATTACTAAAGGCTCATCTTTACTTACAAAGGTTATAGCTAAATAAGGATATATTTTGTTTTCTCGACGGAGATCGTGTCTGATGGGAGACAAGGGAGGCGCTCGACGCAGGAGAAAAATATGCCCGTCTCCTTCCCATATACCAGCTAAATAAGACTTTATTGATTCTATTTTCATATTTGGATCCTTTGTAGTTATAGAAGGTAAAGATTTTGTAGAGCGATCGACTGTTTTCTCTCGATTGTTTTTGATTGAAGATAAATAAAACATCTTTTGATAATCTGGAGCTCCTACTTGAACTGGTAATAAATAGTTCATTTACACATAATCTTTCGAGTATGATTGGACTATATCTTCAGGTTAAATAACCGCGTTACGTATAGTCTCTGAGGATCCTACAATAATTTATCCTTTACGACGTACGGATATTATTAAATAATCTTACTTACGCTTATTCGCATACTACGTTGCTTAATAGTAAGTATTATTATTTAATACAAAGCATTATTATATACAATATTTTAAGTATGCGTTTTATTATAAGCAGCATATGTTAATAAGGATTTTATTTTGGTTTCCTGCGGATTGTCCATTTTTATAAGTAGATTATTCCCCTTAATGTTTAAGACTACTGTACTCTTGTGTATCACCCATAGGCGCTTAGGCGACGGTGTGATCAAGTTTTCAGTATGTTCTATAAGTGGACTTTAGGATTTTCCCGCAAATAGTAACGTAATAAGGCTGACTTCACAGTCAACCACGGCAACTTTTATTTTATTAAATAACAATTTTTAAGATGATTCCAATTGTAAGTAGTTCGAGTGGCATTAAAATTGTTTCTAATATTTAAGGCTTCTTCTAAATAAGTAGTAGTTCTTGAATGAGCTTTTTGTAATTCTAGAACATAAGCCCAAGCTTTATAATCTAAAAATTTAGAAGAAAGAAGTGGAAATTGTGAAAAGTACTCAATAATTTTATTAAGACTCATTTGATTATGAGCCATCACAATAAAGCTATAATATTGTTTTTCACCTATGATTCTACTTCGACTTAGTACATTTGAACCTAAAAAAGTGGCCACTTTAGACATTATAGAAAAGAAACTAACTTGGTCTTCTTCATTATTTAATCTATGATAAGTTTGTCTTATTTCTAAACGGTAAAATAATTGGACTCTTATTGAATTCTTATTAGATCTTTTATGAATATTAATAGAAAATTTAGAATCGGCATCTGAAAATCCAGAAAGCCAAGGATTACTATCTATAGCTGAATTATCCATAGCCTTAACTTCAAGCGAATTAATTTTAGATAAGATATTTTTTGTGCTAGGAAGTTTGCTGTTTTGATTATTAGCTATGTATTCATTAAACCAATAAATAGTTCGCTTTAAAGCCTCTATTTTAGGTGTTCGCATATAACCATTAATAAGAGTTACAATAGTATAAACACCAATAAGATCTTGAATTTGCCATAGAACATAACCTCTATCAGCTTTTATTAGAACACGTCCACATTTAGTTATTGATTGTAGAAAATCAGCTAAAGGTAGATCGGCCTTCTTAAAAACAATAATAATCATAGGCGAATATTTTTTTGCTGTGGATTTTTTATCGTGTACAGCAAATGTTCCATCACCTTCAATTAAACCAGCTAAATAAGAACATAATTGTGAATTAGATTTAATATCAGTTACGAGAGAAGAATCCTCTTTTAGCTTTTGATTAGAAAGATCTAAACTTGAACAATTGGAGGAGTTAGAAATGTTATTAAGAAATAAAATAGAACTTTTGTTACCAAAACCTCCTAATAAAGCAGGCATACTTTTTCCCTAAAATTTCTAATAGGGTAGGACTATATCTTTATCCTTTTCAGATTTAACGTTATATTTAAAGGATATCTTGCGTATAGTCTCTGAGGATCCTACTCAGTCATACATGTAGAATTCTTATTGTATTTAATCGTCTCTATACCCTTTAAATTAATAATAATCTTAACACCTTAAAAAAATTATATATATAATTATACATATCTAATAAATATATTATTTATATTTTAAGCAAGTATATTATTTTTATTATTTAAAGACAAAGAGATGCGAATATTATTTCTTCTACTAATATATGCTTTTGGTTTCCTGCTGATTGCCCAATTTTTACTATGTCACTGTTTCCTACCTTTAAGTAGATCTAGTTAGTAAAACTCTAAGGGGTTTCCAGCACACAGCAAGAAGAAAGATAAATATTACTATATATCCCGGCCATGCCTTTGCTTATTAAAACTAGTTTAAACTAATAAACTAATGTTATGTTATTCTCATTAAACTAAAAATAAATTATTATATGATTAGTATGAGTAATTAAATAATAATTGCTGCGCAGCATTAAATGATAATATTTAAAACATCTTATTATTAACTAAAGATTATAATTTAATGAGGTAATATTATATGTTATTAACTACTTATTTTGAGCATATATTAATAAATATTACTACTTTATTATTTATATTAATATTCATTATTATATGATATTTTATGCAATTATTATTAGAGACTCAATTAGAGTGAATTTCCATTGATTCCTATATAAACCTTTAGATTGACATTTGCCATAAGATCTAATTGTTCATTTATCTCCTTTTAATAGTCGAGCTAATTCACCGATACTTGAAAAAGTACGAGTTAATTCAGGTTTAAGTATATTTTCAGCTAAAATACTCTTGCTTGCTTCGAACCATTTCCATTTACGATACTAATTTATCTGAAGTAATTATTGTTTCATAAGGGAATTCTGAAATAATATCTAGAGAGAAGCGCTGGCTGGAGAGCCGAAGGAGCCGAAGCATGCAAATATAAATTTCCATTTACGAGCCAAACAATTATTTAATAGGCGCTGGCGCGATAATATGCGCCCGCGTATAACCATTGTTTAGAATAAGATAAAAAGATTAATGATTTGGTAAGATTAACATAAACGTAGATAGGTGTTCCACAGAACTTACGAAGAATAGTTCGTGCTTCTTGACGTGTGTGATAAACATTAAATCCACCTGCTTCTAAATCTACATTTAAACTAGGAAAAAGTAAATCAATGAAATATTGTAGCAATTATCTGCAAGTCCTTCGGCGCCTTCGGCGCCTTCGGCGCCTTCGGGGGGCTAGCTTGCATGCTTCGCCGGGCTGTTGAATCCACAATAAAAAGAGTAAGTTTAACATTTTTAAAACCCGGAAATATCGAAGAACTCAACGATTAGATTTAGACAAAATAGAAGGCATAAAATAAGAACACACTCTATTATATAAATTAATAGAACTACCTACATATATCGCTCTCTGCTGCGCGAGCGCCTAGCTTTATTGTCATCTGTCTCAAAAAGGTAAACACCTCTAGCACCTTTAGCTACTTCAGCTATTTTTAAGCGGTTATTAAAGGGATCTAGAATAACAACTTTATAATAAGGCGCCGAGTATTATTAGAATTATTCTTTCTTATTTTCTAAATTGGTATTTTTCGCCGACAAACCAGATGTAGTAGAAAAGCTTTTTAAACTAAGCCAATGTTTTATATTTAGGCGCTGGCTGTTAGCGATATAAATAACATAACTTAAGTTTTCTTTAGTGACTGTTTTAGTTGAGCACGGACCATAAAGAAAATCATGATAAATGCGTGTGCAGTTATTATTACATTAAATAATTGGTGATCTCCTTGTAAAATTTGAACACCTGGACTTGATAACTCTAATCTAATTAATACAGAAAATGCTGTTCCAATCATTCCAGCAAATACTGCAAAAACTAAATAAAGAGTACCTATCTCTTTAGCATTAGTAGAAGATAGCCAGGAATTCATAAAATTAAAAAAAAATACTTATTATTAAAAAATGAACTAACTAACTATCAACTAATTCCTATTAAGCTCATTATTATTTTGTTATACCAACTATGGCATATTTAAATGTTACTCCACTAATTATCTTTATATATAATATATATTATATAATTATTTACTATTTTTTATTAGATATTTATATATATATCTTTATATATTTATATGATTGATCTTTATCAGAATTGAACTGATACTAGCTGCTTGAAGGGTAGCTGTACAACCTTTATACTAAAAGACCTCAAATTTAGGCGCTAGCGCGAGAAAAAGATTGAATTTTTTTTTTATAAATTTTATATTAATTACCTTATTATATTCTTTTTTTAACAATTATTGTCTTAAAATAATAATAATCTTACATTATTAAATAATAATATTTAATATTATATTATTATATCGCTGGCTGTTAGCCAGCGCCTGTACGTATTTAATACAAGAATATATTATAATTATTATTTTAAGGGACAGTTTATATAAAAATTTAATCACTTATTTCTAAATTATTATATAATAGTATTAGTAAGTACAATTATTATTAAATTAAAATGACTATACAAAGTACGTAATTTAATACAAGATAATAATTATTATTTAATACAATATAAGTTTAATAAGTTTTTTTTTACAAATTAAATTCCTCTTTAAATATAAAGCTATTATAATTTACAAAATATAAATTTATAAATTAATAGTACTAAAAAAAAGAAAGAATTATTTTTAATATGAAATTTAAATAATAAAAACTATTTATTAAAAATTTTTATAATTAAAATAAATTATTTTTTTTTAGCGACACTAGGAATCGAACCTAATCCAACAGGCCATGAAACTGGTATGCAGCCTTTACACCATCTCGCTTCAAAGGATACACTATCATTGTAACACGGATACGAACAAAGAGACTCGAACTCTTAAGGAATTACTTCCACTCCTGCTTAAGAGGAGATTGTTTACCAAATTTCAACACATTCGCTTTTATTAATTGTATAATATTTCGGCGTGAATTGAAGTGATACTAAATTTGTTTTTATATACTCTTTTAGAGTTCAATAAACTATAAAATGTTGATTATGAAATGTTAAGAGTTTTTTTTACGAGCCAAACAGAGAGTTTATCAAAAGTATAAAAGAGTTCCCCATTATGAGATCTTACAGGCGCTCGCTGGCGCCAGCGCAGCAGAGAGCGATATAAAATAGTTTCTCATTGTTTAATTTTCTATTTTTTTTACTAGTTCTCTAGTATAATCTTGACTAAAATAAAAAGGACTTTTACCACTTTCTAGCTTATAAATAGGAGTAAATGATAATTGTATTTTATTGGGACTGATATATCTTATTTCATTACTATAGCGAAGAGCTCCAGTTTTAAAATTATTAGAGTATCTTCTATGATTCATGTTTGAAAACAAAACTTCAGCTATTATGCAGATGAATAATACCAGTTTTGTTTAATTTCAGAACAATAAACCAAGATAAAAAATCCTCTTTCTTGTAATAAAAGCGTTAATGTAGCTGTCTAAAAAAAGGGCGCCAGCAAATAAAAAATCTATATTTAACCAGGTTAACACAATACAATTTGTTTTAGCATTAAACCATTTATTAGATTTTTTTTTATTAATAACTTCAGTAGTAGGTTAGTATAATTTAGGTAAATTAATAAAAAAAATTTTTTTTTTCTAATGCTTGTAAGACTAAAAAACTACTGTATTTTTGAGTGAGATTAAATACAGCTTTCGGGACCGAAGAAAATTGCTTTATAAACCCAACTACCCATTGAGGGTAGGCTGGCTGCGCAGCGATATAGAGATAGTTCTTGTTTAAATTAGGCTTGTTTCTATTATTGGATTTAACTGTTCTAGGGTCGTAACTGCTAGAGCGAGAGGAAGGAGAAATAGCATTTAATTTAAAGTCGGGAAATGGCGAGGAGGGTCGTAACTGCTAGAGCGAGAGACATGAGGTAAAAGTCTACCTTTGTTCATACCTTTTTTCGAGTCTTTCTTTAATTATCTCAGCATTACGAATTTAACTTCTTTTAGACATTATGCGCATACCGCCTTTCCTAAAATCTAAAAAGTCTAACCATTTATTTGTATCAAATCTAGTCTCAGCCGTGTATTATTCGAGCGCTCCACAGAGAACTCAACAGTATCATCATGGCTATAAATATACCCTACTCCTAGTTTCTCTTTGATAATTTCTAACGCTCGAGTGTAATTTAATACCATATTTAAAAGTTAAAGAATTAAATGCTGGCTTGAGAGCCGAAGGAGCCTGCGCCTTTTTTTAAGAAACAACCTTCACCGTCTGTGCGGTAGCGACCCCTACTAACCAATATTTAAATTCTTCTATTTTCTGTGAATTTAAAACTGGTAAAATACTTAGGCGCCTCTGTATCTATAGAGATAGAAAAAGGAGAAAGCATAAAAAGAGATAGAATAAAAAAAAAGAATATAGATAAAAGATAAGAATAATTTTTCATGTTAGTTTTACGTGATATTCTTCGCCAGTAATTATTTTTTTTTATAACCGTTATTAATTAACCAAGTGTATTTTTATACTTCTCGTAGCCGGAGCGCCTTAACGCCTTAAATTGTTATTGGTTAGAATGTAGTATCTACCGTTACTGTAAAAACTTATTTCTTTAATATCTACATTAATATCTGATAGTTTTCTAATATAATTTGCATTATTAGTATAAAATATACTATTTAAACTACTAAATATTTTAGTGAATACTATTAAAAATTTTTTATTGTTATAATTTTTTTATTGAGGTTAATCAAACTTGAACTGATTACTTGTATAACACAATGTTATAACAAATTTAACTATAACCTAATGTATTCTATTAATATTTAATATACTTAATTAGTTGGAAGTTTTTTCTACATTTCTACAAAAACGTATTTTTTTTAGAGTATTAACAAAAATAATACCACAAATCTTTTTATAAACATAGACTTTAAGATTGGATAAAATATTGGGTCATTTTTATACTATATCGCGCTAGCGCCTATTGGTGGTTAAATAGGGAGTGTTAATATTCTATAAAGATTACCAGAAAAAAACCTTTAGGCGTTAAGGCGTTAGCTGGCTACGCAACGAGACGAGAAATGATATTAATAATATATCTATAAGGTTTACCGGTTAATGTTTTTAAAGATTTATTTAAAATATTAAGTGTGCTATAGAGATTGACTATTTGTTACTGGCGACAATTTCTGTAACACTATCATCCAGCTCCCAGCTCCCAGCTACCCAGCTACCCAGCACCCAGCACCCAGCACCCAGCACCCAGCTACGCTGTCGCTGTCGCTGTCGCTGTCGCTGTCGCTGTCGCTGTCGAGGACGAGGAGATGCCGGAACACTCAATCTTAAAATGACAACTTACGGGTAGTGTATAGATAGTTTATCGCCTAGCCTATCCAGAATACAATTAAAAATAATTTTAGTGATATAGAAAGAATAACGTCAAGAGATAAATCCTTATTTTTTTTAATAATTTATAAAATGATAATAAGTTTTCATTAAATATTATAAAAACGATAAAGTCGCGCCAGCTATATGATAAAAATAAAAATTTACACTAACGTTGAAACACACGTAAAAAAGAATGGGGGCGAAAAATATAAATTAACTTTTTATGAGTTTTAAATATTAATAAAGAAAAAAGATGATATAATTAGAGCTAAAATAGAAATAAAACAGATAATTGATTGCACTATAATAAAACCTAAAGAAAGAGTTCTATAAGATTTAAAAATCAAAGATATTTTAGGAAAACGTACCTCGAAATTTGATTTAGTTAAAAGATAATTTCCAAGTAAATAACCTAAAACTGAAGATAAACTCCATAAAACGACAATTGAAAAAGATAATACTGCAAAAGCATAAACATGTAAGGTTGTAGCATTGTTTGGAATATCAATACCTAGTAATGGTAATATGCTAGAGAATCGGGATGTTTGTAACTTAAGTTTATTTTTTATAAAAAGAGGCAACATTTCTTTGTTTACTTGTTCATCCTTATTCTCTTTCTTGTTATCATCTTTGTTACTATCATATCTTTTATCTTCCTTGTTATTATCTGTGCTACCACTGGAGCTATTAGTTGATTTATAAAGATAAGGTGCTCCCAATCCTATTGTAGTTAGGGCTCCTCCAACTTTTAGAGTTTCCCGAGTTCCTTTAGCTATACTTGACATAAGAATAACGAATCCAATCAGTCACATAAAAAAGGCTAATATATCCAAATAGTTATATTCAAAAAAATTGAAAAGAGATGTGATAACTTCTTTAATAGTGACATAATTAAAAATATTAACTAATAAAGAATTACCTATATCTTGAAAGTAGAAGTGTAAATTTGTCATTGTTTTTGTTTTTTGTTTTTATAATAAATTAAAATAAATTAATAATTTAAATAAATTAAATTATACGCCAATGCGAGATTTGACCAATGTTCAGCGTTTGCAATATAATTAAAAAAAACGTTGATCTCTTTTTTTTAAGACCTAAAGATAACTTATTGTTACCTTAATATTATTTATTTTGTTTAAAAAAAAATTCTTATTATATAAAAACATTAGTTACGATCATGAATAATCAATATAGTATTGATTAAATTGGCTGCTTAAAGTAGTATATCGTACAATATTACTATTACTTTTATTATACTATATTTTTAGTTTTACCTTTAAAACTCTTTTTGAACACTATACAAAATTTACCATTTAATGCTATAAGTGTAGGTAAGCTCATATTAAACAGTACTATCTTTCCTATTAGGTAGAAATACTCGACCTTATTTAAAAACAAAATATTAATATAAAACTGTTGAGTAATGATGAATTCCATCCTAATTAAACTAGTGGCTAACGCCCTACTTTCTAGAATAAATAATATAATCGCGCCAGCGCCTTATATATTATTTCACAGAATATTTACTAAAATATTTACTTATACCAGAGCAGGTGCAAATGCTTTTTATATTCAGTCAATAGGATCTTGGATAAGTATATTTAGTTTTATATTTCTTGTAACCTTAGCCTCTCAAAATAATGATATTTTATATTTATTAATAACACCATTTATAATTCATAAACCTCAAATTAAAGAAAATTTACATAATAAAGGATTAAATGAAATTATATATTTTCTTCATAATAATATAACTTCTTTTGATGATTTTTCAGATGTCATAAAAAACTTCTTCACTTACTTATCTAAAGATAATAAATATTTTCTATTAATGAAAATAGAATTTACAGATGGATCTACCAAAACAATGCATAAAGGTATTGTAATATCTAAACATTCACTAAATAATTATATCGAATTTATTAAGAATTTATTATCTCTAAGATCTCGCAACCAGATCATTATTCTAAAATAATATTCAATTTTTTCTTGATTGAGAAAGATAAAGAACAATATTACATTGATAAATGGTCTGAATTACTAGCTTCTCCTAAACCAATAAAACTAGAGAAATTTGGTAATTATCTGTTACCATTAAATACTAATTATTCATCTTGAGGAGAAATTACTAATTTTAATTACAATTTATTTATTAAAGAAAATTCAAAATTTACTAAAATTGATGTTTTTATAAAAAATAAATTAATATTTTCATTTATAGATTCACATTTTAAAGATAATATTTTCATTAGAAATATTAATAATATTAATTATTATATTAAAGATGAAATTATTATATTAAAAACTCAAATATTAAAAACTAAATATATTAAGAAATTAAACACTAAAAATAAATCTAATATTAAAATTATTACATTTGATATCGAAACAATATTGAAAGAAGGGATTCAAATTCCTTATTTATATTCTATGTTTGATGGTAAAATTAAAAAATCTTGGTTTACTAATGATCCATCTTTTTTATTTAATGAAATATTAAAACCAAAATATAGAAATTATGATGTTTACGCACATAATTTATCTAGATTTGATATAATATTTTTATTTAAATATATTTCAACATTACAAAATGAATTTACTATAAATGCAATGAAAAAAGATGAGAAAATTATAGGTATTACTATTAAAAATAAAAAGAAAAATATTTGTATTACTTTAAAAGATTCTTTATTATTATTACCTGATTCATTAGATAAATTAAGTAAAACTTTTAAAGTTGAAACTCCAAAAGGGGTGGAACCGGTTTTAATAGGCGATGGTGCTATATTACATCCTAGGCGCTGGCTGTTAGCGATATACGCTATGCCTGATTTATCTCACAGGCGCTGGCGCGATAAAAAGATATTGGAAGAATATCAGATTTTAATCTTTGGAAAAAACTTGTTCAAAGATATTGCGAAACTGATTGTATTTCCTTATATCAGATTTTAGAAAATTTTAGAGATCTAGTTTATGAAAATTGGCAAATAAACATTGACGATTATCCTACAACACCATCACTAGCTTTTGCAATCTACAGAAGTAAATATTTAAAAGAAAATACTATACCAATTACAACAGGTGAAGTATTCGATTTTATTAAAGAGTCCTTCACAGGTGGATCTACGGAAATGTATATTCCTTCACCACCTTCTGATGAACTAATTTATTGCTACGATGTAAACTCTTTATATCCTACAATGATGAGAAATTGAGAATTTCCCATTGGACAAATTATGAAGTTTGAAGGTGATATTACTATTTTAGGTAATAATTATTACTGGTTTGGGGATGTTGATGTTTCAACTAAATCATTTTTATTTGCTCCCTATTTACAAGTTCACCATAAAATTGAGAGTGGAATTAGAACAATTGCGCCTAATGGAAATTGGGAAATGAAAATTAACTCTCCTGAATATTTCAACTCAATTAAAGACTATAATTTCAACAATTTAAATAATATGAACGGTTTTTTCTTTAAAAAAGAGAATATTTTTTATGAATTTATAGTTGATATGTATTCTTTAAGATTAAAATATCCAAAAGGAGATCCAATGAACATGGTTGCCAAATTGTTAATGAATTCACTTTATGGTAGATTTGCCATGAAACCTATTCTAGAAAATCATGTATTTACATCTATTCTAGGTTTTAAAGAATTATCTGAAAAATATGAAATTTCAGACTTTATTAATTTAGATGATGCAGGATTATTTGTTTCTTATATTGATAATAAAAAATTAATTAAAGAAAATAAAGTATCTATTGGTATATCTAGTGCTGTTACGGCATACGCTAGAGTATTCATGAGTCATTAGGCGCTGGCGCGATAAAAGAATCCTGATTTTAATTTATATTATACTGATACTGATTCTATATTTATCGATAAACCTTTATCAGATGAATTTATTGGATCAGAACTAGGTCAATTTAAATTAGAATATGTTTTAAAAAATGCTGTTTTCTTAGGTCCTAAAATTTATGCTGGTATTACTATGGATGATAAATATATATCATCTATAGATGGGGTTAAAATTAAAGGTTATAAAGATTCATCAAATATTTCATTTGATGATATGAAATCTTTACTAAAAAGAAATCAATTCTTAAATTTATATCATAATAAATGGTTTAGATCTTTAAATTTATCAAACATCACTATTAAATCACAAGTTTATAATCTTATTGCGACTCAAAACAAAAGAAAATTAATTTTCGATGATAATAATATTGCGATTAATACTAATCCTTTATTTATAGATGAAGGTTCTAATAAAATTTCTTAATTGTTTTATTATTTATAACCCCAATATCTTAATGGTTATATAAAAGATATTATATTCTTTTATAAATAAGTTCGATTCTTATTAAGATAATGTTACTATTTAGATTTCCCGTCTTTATATTTTGTAAAGATATTATTTAGTGTAAATTAAATAACCTTGATCTCATAGAAGGTAGTTCTGCTACTTGTCTTGATTGTTAGAATCTATTACAAATTATTATTATTAAAAATGTTACGTTTACAAAACCCGATCTTTTATTTATCTAGAATAATTATTACAACTATTGCTAGAAGATTATTACCCGCATCTATGATTTCTATTATTACCACACTTATCTCTGCATTTTTTACCTTATATCAAAATATTGGATTAAAAAATTGTTTAATCTTATTATAGGCGCTAGCTGGCTGCGCAGCAATAGATTGAGACAAGCTGTTCACCTTTCTGCCGTTCCTGCGGTAATGAAAGATATCTTATTTAGAGGAACTAATCCAATATCTGCTGAAACTATTCACAGAATTATTGATCCTAATTGATCTAGAATTTTAAGATATAATATACCATTTAAAAAAGTTGTTAATGTTATGATTGGTACTTTTATTAGTTTTATGTTTTTCAAACCTTTTTTATTTGCTGTAATTAGATGGTGTATTTATCTTATTACTGCTGCTATTGGAGTTATTTATACTCCATCACTTAAAACTATTAAATGGTTAAGAAATTCTAGTATTATGATTTTAGGTGCTTTACCTTTCGATATTTTACCTACTGAACTAAAACCAAAACCTCAAGGTTTCTTTGCTAAAACTAAGAATTATATTTCAACATTATGAGAAGATTGAAAATATTATTACTTTGGATTTGTTGGTATTATTATTTTTATTTTATTATTTGATTGGATGAAACCTGATTTACCTGGGATCCATCACATTGCAGATTTTACAAAATTTATTTTAAATTACTGGGGAACTTGAATATTAACTATTAAAGGTTGGATGGCATCACCTTTTGTTGCTACATATCATTCTCTACATGACTGGTTATTTTCTAATCATCATACTCCAAGAAATAGTTATGAACAATTAACTCGTGAAAGAAGTGAAATAAGTGAAAGAGAACAATCAAAACTAGATAGAATGAACGAAAGATGAGAAGCTGCTGTTATAGACAGAAGAAATAGAGGAGTAACTCTACCAACAGACTGGCCATTATTAGAAGAAATTGATAGAAGAAATGCATTAAAAACACTTCATCCATCGTCACCTGATTCACCTGATATATCTTTAAGAGATAATAGAACTCCTGCTACATTAGTAGATCATGAAGCAGTAGAAGTTACACCTGAAGCAGGACCTTCTAAACCTAAAAAAGAAATATCTGCTGAAGGAAAAGCAAGATTAGAAGCATTAAAAACTAAAAACAATCCAGATATAACTCCTAAAAAAGCTCCTTCTTTCTTAGATAATATTATGAAAGGTGTAGGTCTTAAATCTGTTGTTACTAGAGATGCTTCTGCACCTATTTTAGATCCTTCAGCTCCTACTTCTGTTACTGAAAAATTAGATGTTATTGCTAAAACTAAATCTAATTTTAAAGATGATTCTGATCCTGAACCAAAATTCCCTAATTTAACATGGGAAGATGAAAGTTCACCTGATGAAGATGCAAATCCTAAGAAAAGAATTAAAGCTATAATTAATAAAAATATGCCTGAACCTATTCTAAAGGATACTCCACAAACTGCAGAGTCATCTTCTGATATTAAAGGTAAAGGTAAAGCTGTACAAATTGATGATACACAAGCCAAACCTAAAACTGTTTTAAGTATCTCTCAAATGACTGAAGAATTAAAAAATTTAGATTCTATTAAACCTTCTAATACCATAGGATTTAGTAGTGCTACTAGATCTTATGAAGGTGATACAAAAACTAATATACTTGAATCCGTGATAGAACAAGGTTCATCTTTTTCTTCTGATCAAGCTATTGCTGCAGAGATTTCTAAAAATATGCAACCTCAAATGACTAGCAAAGTATTAGATCAAATATCATCTAATTGAAGTCAAGATAATCAACTTCCAATGTCAGCAGAAGCTTTAAAATATGGAACCATTACAGATCAACCTAGTTCTCCATTATCTACATCCTCTACAGATGCAGTTATAGGGGATAATCTTGAAAACCCTTGGACTGACCCATCTATAGCTCTTACAGAAAAAGATAGAAATAGTATGATAGAAAGTAGAATGGAAAAAGTTGAAGAAAGAAATAAAATCCTAGACGTGAAAATAGATAAGAAAGTTGATATATTAGATCATAAATCAAAATATCTAGATCAAAGAAATGAAATCATCACTGAAAAAGATATAGATCTTAAAAAGAGAGAAGCACTAGCAGATTTAAGAGAAAAAAGACTTAAAAATCTTCAATCTTTAAATATTAATTCTGCTTCTAATCCTACTATAAAACCAGAGAGTGTTGCATTACCTCTTTCTCGTGATAATTCTGGATCTACTTCTAATCCTGGAGTTGAATATACACCTAATCTTAAACCAAGTGAAGATAGTGAATTCAAATTTGATTTATTAGAATTATTTAGACCTGCCCCCAAAATAGAAAAAGTTACATCTCTACCTATTATTCCTAAGTTTACTCTAGAAACTATTCCTGAGGAAACTAAAGAAGATTTAAATCCTATTGTTAGAACTTCTACAGGTAAACATATATTAAGAGATGGTGGAGAGTTTATTTTAGACAATATGTTACCATATGATCTTAAAAGATATGTAGATAAAGTTAAAGCTAAATATGGATTTGATGTTTTAGTATCAAAACATCAATGGTTTTATCCCCAAAATACACCTGTATATTTTAGAGGAGAATATTATGCTTTAATAGATGATAATGAAAAAATTTATGCTTATTGGGATAGAATAGAATCTAAAATACTTCAAATAGAAAAATTAGAAGATACTATTAAAGAATGGATTAAAAAAAATTAGACAATTTTACTAGATATTTTTTATACTTCTAGATCTTAAAAACTTTTATATTATTAAATAGTCCGGCGATATTGACTATAAACGCCAAAATTACAAAATATGAATATGTTACTTTTTTTAAAACTTTTATTTCCTGTTATTGTTACACTTATAGGAATACTAAAGGGATATTATGATTTTCCTTTTTCTAAAAAAAATAAAGAAAATAAAGATAATTCAGCGCCTAAGGATGCTGATATTGAAGATATTGAAGATAATGAAGATAATAATGATAATGAAGATATTGATGACTTTCCTCCTGTCTATTTCATGGAAAATATAAGAGATTGAATTGATGCTATTGTTATTGCATCTTTTTTAATGGTTAGTGGATTTGTTATAATCCATACTTCTTATGGTTTATTTTTTAATAATGATCCTTATTATAATCTTTATGAAACTGAGGATGGATGGGAACCTATCTTCTTTTTAAATTTCTTATTCTTTAGAAAAATACATATTAATTATATTATAAATCATTATAAATTAATATGATTTTTTATATTTAATTTTATATTATTATATTTTATTACTTATTTAATTCAAATAAATTATATAGATCTATTATTATCATTTATACTTTTTATGTTACCAAGTCTTACGGTACATTATATGGTATTTATATTAGATAGTAAAGATTATGTAGAATATAAAATAACATTATATGAAATCATGAATAGAAACTTATTGTTTTATCTACTAATGATATGATATTATATTATTTTATGGTTAATATATCTATTTTATATTTAAAACTCATAAAAACTTAATTTATATTTTTCGCCCCCATTCTTTTTAGAAATCTACCCAAATTTTGTAAAATATGAGATTTATCTGAAAAAAGGGGTTTTAGAGGAAATTTTGATTAATATTGATCAATGGTTTTTTTGATGATAGTAATGAATAGAGGTGAATTCATTGAATACTTATGACTAAATCTATAAAATCTACTCACTATACTACTAGAAAAGTATCTAAATTTAAAAATAACAAAAGAAATAGGCACCAAGAGGAATTGAACCTCTGAAAAAAGTATTAACAGTACCCCGCATTAACCACTCTGCTATGACGCCGTAAAATAAAAAATGTTTTTTTTATTAAACATTTTAATAATATTATTTTTAATATAAGATTTTTTTAAATAGTATATTTATATAATATTATATTATAGAAGTAATCTATTGTTTATATTAATTTTTTTTATAGACTCTTTTAATTTTTTTTATTACTATACTATTTTTTTCTAAAAACAGAAAAATTTAGCTCTTTTTTTATAAAAAAAAACATTCAACTTATATTAACTTTCCTTATTGCTTAAAATAAAACGTAAAATATAATATAGGGAAAAGAGTGTCAAATAGAAAATAAAAAGGTTAGTAGTAAAAAGTGTAAAAATAGTTAAATAGAATTATCTCTTTCTCTTCCTCGTAGCCGGAACGCCTTAACGCCTAAGATAAAGATGGGGCGATAAATAATAATCAAGTCAAACTAAACCAAATAAAAATTAAAATAAAGTTAAGTAAAAAATAACAATAATATCTTTAGTGTTTAAATAATAATATATAAATAAAATAATCTATATTTATAAATTATTATCTAAAAAGTATTATTAATTCTTAAAAAATAATACACATACTTAAAATATAATATATCTTATTTTAAGGAAAACAGATTCTTTAACTTTAAATCTTCTTTATTATAACATATAATACTTATTTTATCAGATTTTTTATGTTAAACAATATTTATCTTTAAATTATATAATATCATTAATACTAACCACTTACGAATGGCGGTTTATATAAAATAAGCAACTGTTTTCTACTTCTTTAATTAGCTCTTTTATCTTTAAGATATATATTAAACCATATTTAACAGTTTTGTCTTTTTATCGCGCCAGCGCCTAGTCGTAAAGTTTAAAAAAAAATAAATTTCTTTATTTAGTCTTGTAAAAGTTAATATTGTATCTAATGCCACTTGTCTCACACGTCATAGATAAATAATAAACTCATTCGTACATATAAATTGTTTTATATAATAATAGATAAAAAAAAATACAAATAAAAATGTAAATTAAAAATAATAAGAAAACGATATAAAAAGTATTAATTTGTTAAAAAATAGAAACTATAAGTTTAAAAATTTATTTTTAACTTAAAATAACATAAAATAATAATATATACTTAATAATAATATTAAATATTATTATTTAATGATATATAAATTATTAAATAAGTATGCTATATCATTAAATTATATTATTATATTATAAGTAAATGTTACGGCAATTTTAAGCTATAATAATACTACAAAATTAATTATAATTCTTTATTTTTATAAGTATTTTTATTTCGAAATTTTTATATATTAGCCACAATTTGACAATTTGTAATGATTAAAAGGATTTTATTAATTTCTTGTTTTTATAATATATATATTTTTTTTATAATATTATATTTAATATATTATTC
Organism: Sparassis crispa; assembly: GCF_003851025.1. Lineage (NCBI taxonomy): Eukaryota > Fungi > Basidiomycota > Agaricomycetes > Polyporales > Sparassidaceae > Sparassis > Sparassis crispa. Next base: position 5,247 of record NW_020939769.1, on the reverse strand, counting down.
TGTAGCAATATCCATTATAGAATTTTCAGATAATCCGAAGAAAGGCACAATAAAGATAAACCAAACAAAATAAAATGCAGTAGCAACTTGTCCAATTTCAACATAAGGTGTGTTAGGGTGTTGAGAACCAATCCACATTAAAATTATAAAATTTACAACAAAGAACCAGAAAAATAATTTCATAAATGGTCTAAATTGATTTCCTCTTACTCTAGATAAATCAGCATAAGGAAGTATTAATAAAATTAATAAAGATCCAAACATTGCTATAACTCCTAGCCATAAAAAAAATAAAATTAACGCTATTTAAGTGAATCTACCTAAGATTTTATAAAAATATCTCGATATTGAATAGCTCGTTTAAGTGCTTGTCCTGATATCGCTCTCTGCTGCGCTGGCGCCAGCGAGCGCCTGTATTATTTGTAAAACCAAAGTAACGAGATTTTATATTACGAGAGAATACACATTTCCAAGCAACAATACTTCCTTTTATTAAACCTCGACCATAAACTGCTTTATTTTCTCTCGCTCTCTGCTGCGCTGGCGCCAGCGAGCGCCTAACCTGATTGAGTTTTACTTGCTCTCGCTTGCATGCTTCGCCGGCCTTCGGATCCTTCCCTTCCCTTCGGCTGGCTGCTGCCTTCGGAGACAAGCCAAGCAGCAAGATTTAATATTCTCAAGCCTAAATTGTTTATACTGAAGCCGTTTGTTAGGGTAACTATAACTCAATTTTAGCTATAAAACCATAAAGAGTGTAATGTGCTTTAGCATTGACAAGTCGTGCAACACCTGACGCATATTGGTCATTTTCAAAACAGGTAATGAGAATAAGGCCTTATCACAGGAAGTAGCAAATATCGAACTAATACTTTTTACAGTTGGCAGGCGCGATAGCAGAGAATTGACATTTATTTGTTATTACTTTCCCCTCCTGCGCTACCCTGCGCAGGGTTGCTATACCTCCCCCCCCCATCTACCATCTTTAGCCTATCTCTGTGCTAACGCCTATCTTTGAATCGCTTGCTTGCTGAGGCAAGCAGAGGATGAGAGGACGAGGAGAGGCCGATGCCGGATGCCGATTACAGGAGGACGGAGGTTTTAAGTTAAAATATCTATAATTTCAGAGTTATTTGCTTTATAGTGTAAGTTTTAATATCTAGAGTTTTAAAACTCTAACATTGCGGAGCGTTATATTTATTATTAAGCATGGATAATAATAAAGTAGATATTAACCAAATATAACCTTTATCCGAATTTCTAAGTCTTAAGGGTAAAGTTCTATCACCGAGAATAAACCCTATAATAAAAATTATTGATGGGGTAGTAAAGTTGTCAGTGTAAATAGGCGGCGTTTCCGCTACATCAGTAGAATTAAGACCTAATAAATTTAATTGATTCGATAGAGATAATTTTCGACTTGATTCATCTAAAGTAAACAATATGTATAGCAAGAACAAGGGCAGAAGGATCTGATTTTAAGTTATTAGAGGTTAGACATCGTATATCAGATAGTTTCGCCTTCGGGTAAATATATTTTTCTCTCGTGCAGTTACGAGCCTAACCATAAATACTATTAAAATATTTAGAATAGGAATTAAGTAAGATATCCCTACTTTCGAAGGATAAACGTATTACTAATTTTCCATGTTTATTACTAATTAAACTCAATATACCTGTTCGCCCTAGAACAAGTCAAAGAGTTAAAAAAATTATAGACTATCTGCTACGTGGTTAACAGCAAATACTGGTGAAAAATACTTAGCTCTAATTCGACAAGAAACAAGTCCTTCAGCCTGAAAACCCCCATTTGCTACTAGACGAACCTCCTCCAGCGCAGCGATATAAAAATTGGAAGGTAATTTAAAATTATCTTTATATTGTTCAAATTGCTCACGTGCTGTTAGAAGAAATAAACAAAGTATCTTTATCATTTGAATTAAAAAAGAAATTTGGATATAGATTAATATAAGAAATACTATCTCAATATAATTATCCAGCTTTTATTGACTATATCTTATCTTGCGTCTTATTTCGCATATTTCTACGTATAGTCGATGAAGTTTTATAAGCTCAGAGCTTTATAAATTTTTATTTTTCTCCGGTCCGTCCTGGCTTAAGGCGTTAAGCGTTTGGCTAACCACGAACGAGAGCAGACTGTCCTTATGGCTAGCAGGGCAACGGTGACGGGAAGAAAATAAATGAAGTGAAAAACTTGCTGGTTATCTTAAACAAGTTCTAAGATTTTTACTGTGATACACAGTACTTGAACTATAAGACTTTCAAGCATACAGTAGAATTTAGACAAACCGCTAGAAATTTCAGTTTGTTAGGGATAGATCTTAATATTGCATAGAAAGGTAAAAGATCGTTTTATATTAATTTATTGGAGTTGATTTTATAAAGCATATCTTTATAAATAAACTGAGATTTATTGTTTCTTCCGCTGGCTGGAGAGCCGAAGGAGCCGAAGCATGCAAATATAAATTATTTCTCCTTTTGATGTTTATATCGCTAACAGCCAGCGCCTATAGAACATTTTAAAGCGCCAAACATGTTTAGTGCGAAATTTAAAACATCTTACTAGGTAAAAACCATAATGTTTAAATGTAAACCTTTATATCCATCTATCCTAAACCATAAACCTCGCCCAAGATCCAATAAGCTAAACCTATGGTACTTAGTTGCTATATTTGAAGAAACCACTTTTAATTAGTCCAAAATATAAAACAGGTTTCTGTAATAATTAAAATAAGATAATGATAATGTGGCAAAACTAACTGAACTATAAATTCTATTTATTATTTTATCTGTAAAGGTTTTTTCTTTAAGTTTAAAGTCTTTTTGGCTGGCTGGCTAGCAGCAAGCAAGCAGACAGAGAAGGTTTAAATAATTTTAATATATGCTGAGCAGCGAATTAAGATGATGTATTCTTAAACTACTTTGTGCATAAATAAATCTCGACCATTTATAGATATTTTTGTATTTAGCCTTCACCTAGTCGCCTACAATAATATCATTTAAAGTACTACCAATAATAAATTTGGATCTATCGACTTTACTGAGTCTTTTGTTTTTTTGTGTTGGCAAGCCCCCCGAAGGCGCCGAAGGACTTGCAAGCCAGCAGACAGTCGAATACTTTCGCGGGGGTATGCTACGAGTACATACTAAACGTATAAAAGTTATCAGATCCAAATATAAATAATCCATTAGCTTTAATAATGGTTGGAATATATCTCCATCCTTGAATGAGTTATCATTATTAAACAATTTAAATTATAATAAACTTATTTAAGGAGCTTTACGTGTAGTCTCTGAGGTTCATATACTTGTAAAGATCATTTGGTTACCTGCTGATTATCCATTGTTACATACTCGAAATTGTTACTTTATTAATAAAGTATTCAAGTCTTTAGGAATTTCCAACATATAGTAAAGTTAATTATTCATAAGATTACTCTTAAGCATGGCATCTTTTTCTATACCATTCTGGAACAATCGAAGCTGGAGTTTGCATTGGATTAGCTGGAATATAGTTATCACTGTGACCTAATAAATTAGGATAGTAGAAAACTATAATAGATAAAACTAATAAAAATAAAAATATTGTAACAAGATCTTTAAATGTGAAATAAGGGTGCATAGAATATCTATCTGAATTAGATCCTACCCCATTAGGATTATTAGAACCTTGAATATGTAAAGCAATTAAATGTGCAATAGCTAAAGCAGCTAATATAAAAGGTAATAAATAATGTAATGAAAAGAATCTATTAAGAGTGGCATTACTTACAGAAAACCCTCCCCAGATTAGCTCTACTAAATCTTGTCCAAAAATAGGGACAGCAGATAATAAATTAGTAATAACTGTTGCACCCCACAATGACATTTGACCATAAGGTAAAACATAACCCAGGAAGGCTGTACCCATCATTAAAATAAAAATAATAACTCCAATAGTCCATACTAATATTCTAGGTTCTTTATATGAACCATAGTATAAACCTCTAGCAATGTGCAATCTCCCTCGCTAATTAAGATTTAGAAATAACTTTATGATATACAAAACCTTTTTAATATTATTTGTAATACAAGCATAATATTTTAATAGTTGAGTATAGTGATATTATTATATATACATAATCTACTCTAATTAAACATAAATAACGGGAGATTAGATCATTTCATATTCCAGATAATAATTTGAAATTATACTACTTTCTAAAACATAATTACCATTATTAAGGAATACAGGCGTATGATCGTTGAAGATAGTAATTCCTTGCTAATTATTCAAGAATATTGTTTTTTACCTGATTACAATAAATAACTATGTATTACACGGTACATTATCCTTTTTGAATTTTTTAGCATATAGCCTGTGGCTTTAAATATTTAATTTAGTAGAAATTATATATTTAGGCCCTTATGCATTTATCTCGTAGCGCTCTCTGCTGCGCTGGCGCCAGCGAGCGCCTTAACGCCTCCGACTCTTTATAATTCTGGCTTAGGGATAGAATAAAAGTATATTCTTCTTTATATCCTTTTCCAGTATCCAGATTCTTTCTCCTCATAGGATACTGCTCCTATAGCTTTACCACCAGATCTAAAACTATCAAAAGGTGATCCTTTAATTTCTACCCCGTTTTTATAAATGTATACTTTAAACCCTTTTCTACTTCCTTTACCTAGAGCGTTTTACTTTTTCCTTATATAGGCGCTCGCTGGCGCCAGCGCAGCAGAGAGCGATAAGGAGGATCCATTGTAAAAAGGTTTTCTATTTCTTCAACATCGATGAAATCTGATAAATCAGAAAAGTATCTCTTCGAATTCTTATTATTAGATAATTTTAATAATAGCTCTTTACCTTTAGGCAAATGATTATAACCGAATATAAAGATATATAATACTAAACTCCATATTGAAAAATCTATTTCTTTTCTACTATAAAAAGACAGATTTCTAAAGAAAGGGTAAATATATTGAAATAAAACATCTATATCAGTTATAACTAGTTGATAAGCAATTTTATTGTTTTTAATAATACAATGAGGTTTTTTAGGAATAATTAAATTTGTGAAAGGTGGTGAAAGAGGAACATTTTGTAGAAAATAAGATATTTCTTCTAATATTTTTTTATCTTTTTGAGTAATACCAAAAACTACATTAGAATTGCTAAAATTAAAGGTTCCATCTCCTTCAACAAATCCAACCAGCCAGTTTTTATTAATCATATCATTAGATAAAATA
>NW_020939768.1:0-32926 GCF_003851025.1 Sparassis crispa | reverse complement strand
TAGGCCACGTACCGACATGCATAGACCGCATACAGAGCATCGAAGGCGACATACATATCACGCTTTTATCACGCTTTAATAAAAATCGACCGCAACGTTGTAGACCGCATACAGAGTACTATAGGCCGCATACAGAATACCGTGGACCGCGTACAGAGTGTCGTAAACCACATACAAACATTTATAGACCACGTGCCGACATTCGTAGACCACATACAAAGCGTCGTAGACCACATGCCGAGCGTCGTAGGCGACATACAAACGTTCGTGGATGGCATACAAATACTTCTAAGCGGCGTACAAAAAATACTTATAAGCGACATACGAACGCTTATTACGGGCAGCATACAGAGTACCGTGAATGGCATACGGAGCATAGTAGACCACATACGGAGTGTCGTAAGCGAGATACGAATGTTTCCAAGCGACAAACCGATATTTCCCAGTGGCGTACGAATATTTATAAGCGGCATACAAAAAACCGTCATAAGCGACATACGGACGTTTATTATAGGCAGCATACAGAGTACCATTAAATGACGTACGGAGCATAGTAGACCACATACGGAGTGACGTAACCGACATACAAATATTTCTATGCGGCATACAAATATTTCTAAGCGGCAGACAGAAAATCATTATAAGCGACATACCAACATTTATTACAGGCAGCATACGGAGTACCGCAAACGGCGTACAGAGCATAGTAGACCACATACAGAGTGTCGTAACCGACATAAGAATATTTCAAAGCGGCATACGAATATTTATAACCGACATACCAGACATACATCGTAGTCCGAGGACGACGTGATTTCGAGTATCCGTTAGAGGGTTAGATTAGAGTCACACCACGTTAGAGGTATTAGTGTTTCGGTTATAGTTTCGGTTATAGTCAGATTAGGTGAGGATTAGAGTGAGGATTAGGTGAGGTTTAGTGTTTCGGTTAGTGGTTCGGTGAGGAACGTTATCATTTCGTATCGATGTATTGTATCACGCATTTATCAGGCTTTCATAAAAATCGACCGTACGTCGTAGACCGCATACAGAGTACCGTAGACCGCGTACCGACATTTGTAGACCGCATACAGAGCGTCGTAGGCAACATACGAATGTTGGTAGATGACATACAAATATTTCTGAGGGTCATACAAAAAATTGTCATAAGCGACATACGAACATTTGTTATAGGCAGCATACAGAGTACCATAGGCCACGTACCGACATGCATAGACCGCATACAGAGCATCGAAGGCGACATACATATCACGCTTTTATCACGCTTTAATAAAAATCGACCGCACGTTGTAGACCGCATACAGAGTACTATAGGCCGCATACAGAATACCGTGGACCGCGTACAGAGTGTCGTAAACCACATACAAACATTTATAGACCACGTGCCGACATTCGTAGACCACATACAAAGCGTCGTAGACCACATGCCGAGCGTCGTAGGCGACATACAAACGTTCGTGGATGGCATACAAATACTTCTAAGCGGCGTACAAAAAATACTTATAAGCGACATACGAACGCTTATTACGGGCAGCATACAGAGTACCGTGAATGGCATACGGAGCATAGTAGACCACATACGGAGTGTCGTAAGCGAGATACGAATGTTTCCAAGCGACAAACCGATATTTCCCAGTGGCGTACGAATATTTATAAGCGGCATACAAAAAACCGTCATAAGCGACATACGGACGTTTATTATAGGCAGCATACAGAGTACCATTAAATGACGTACGGAGCATAGTAGACCACATACGGAGTGACGTAACCGACATACAAATATTTCTATGCGGCATACAAATATTTCTAAGCGGCAGACAGAAAATCATTATAAGCGACATACCAACATTTATTACAGGCAGCATACGGAGTACCGCAAACGGCGTACAGAGCATAGTAGACCACATACAGAGTGTCGTAACCGACATAAGAATATTTCAAAGCGGCATACGAATATTTATAACCGACATACCAGACATACATCGTAGTCCGAGGACGACGTGATTTCGAGTATCCGTTAGAGGGTTAGATTAGAGTCACACCACGTTAGAGGTATTAGTGTTTCGGTTATAGTTTCGGTTATAGTCAGATTAGGTGAGGATTAGAGTGAGGATTAGGTGAGGTTTAGTGTTTCGGTTAGTGGTTCGGTGAGGAACGTTATCATTTCGTATCGATGTATTGTATCACGCATTTATCAGGCTTTCATAAAAATCGACCGTACGTCGTAGACCGCATACAGAGTACCGTAGACCGCGTACCGACATTTGTAGACCGCATACAGAGCGTCGTAGGCAACATACGAATGTTGGTAGATGACATACAAATATTTCTGAGGGTCATACAAAAAATTGTCATAAGCGACATACGAACATTTGTTATAGGCAGCATACAGAGTACCATAGGCCACGTACCGACATGCATAGACCGCATACAGAGCATCGAAGGCGACATACATATCACGCTTTTATCACGCTTTAATAAAAATCGACCGCACGTTGTAGACCGCATACAGAGTACTATAGGCCGCATACAGAATACCGTGGACCGCGTACAGAGTGTCGTAAACCACATACAAACATTTATAGACCACGTGCCGACATTCGTAGACCACATACAAAGCGTCGTAGACCACATGCCGAGCGTCGTAGGCGACATACAAACGTTCGTGGATGGCATACAAATACTTCTAAGCGGCGTACAAAAAATACTTATAAGCGACATACGAACGCTTATTACGGGCAGCATACAGAGTACCGTGAATGGCATACGGAGCATAGTAGACCACATACGGAGTGTCGTAAGCGAGATACGAATGTTTCCAAGCGACAAACCGATATTTCCCAGTGGCGTACGAATATTTATAAGCGGCATACAAAAAACCGTCATAAGCGACATACGGACGTTTATTATAGGCAGCATACAGAGTACCATTAAATGACGTACGGAGCATAGTAGACCACATACGGAGTGACGTAACCGACATACAAATATTTCTATGCGGCATACAAATATTTCTAAGCGGCAGACAGAAAATCATTATAAGCGACATACCAACATTTATTACAGGCAGCATACGGAGTACCGCAAACGGCGTACAGAGCATAGTAGACCACATACAGAGTGTCGTAACCGACATAAGAATATTTCAAAGCGGCATACGAATATTTATAACCGACATACCAGACATACATCGTAGTCCGAGGACGACGTGATTTCGAGTATCCGTTAGAGGGTTAGATTAGAGTCACACCACGTTAGAGGTATTAGTGTTTCGGTTATAGTTTCGGTTATAGTCAGATTAGGTGAGGATTAGAGTGAGGATTAGGTGAGGTTTAGTGTTTCGGTTAGTGGTTCGGTGAGGAACGTTATCATTTCGTATCGATGTATTGTATCACGCATTTATCAGGCTTTCATAAAAATCGACCGTACGTCGTAGACCGCATACAGAGTACCGTAGACCGCGTACCGACATTTGTAGACCGCATACAGAGCGTCGTAGGCAACATACGAATGTTGGTAGATGACATACAAATATTTCTGAGGGTCATACAAAAAATTGTCATAAGCGACATACGAACATTTGTTATAGGCAGCATACAGAGTACCATAGGCCACGTACCGACATGCATAGACCGCATACAGAGCATCGAAGGCGACATACATATCACGCTTTTATCACGCTTTAATAAAAATCGACCGCACGTTGTAGACCGCATACAGAGTACTATAGGCCGCATACAGAATACCGTGGACCGCGTACAGAGTGTCGTAAACCACATACAAACATTTATAGACCACGTGCCGACATTCGTAGACCACATACAAAGCGTCGTAGACCACATGCCGAGCGTCGTAGGCGACATACAAACGTTCGTGGATGGCATACAAATACTTCTAAGCGGCGTACAAAAAATACTTATAAGCGACATACGAACGCTTATTACGGGCAGCATACAGAGTACCGTGAATGGCATACGGAGCATAGTAGACCACATACGGAGTGTCGTAAGCGAGATACGAATGTTTCCAAGCGACAAACCGATATTTCCCAGTGGCGTACGAATATTTATAAGCGGCATACAAAAAACCGTCATAAGCGACATACGGACGTTTATTATAGGCAGCATACAGAGTACCATTAAATGACGTACGGAGCATAGTAGACCACATACGGAGTGACGTAACCGACATACAAATATTTCTATGCGGCATACAAATATTTCTAAGCGGCAGACAGAAAATCATTATAAGCGACATACCAACATTTATTACAGGCAGCATACGGAGTACCGCAAACGGCGTACAGAGCATAGTAGACCACATACAGAGTGTCGTAACCGACATAAGAATATTTCAAAGCGGCATACGAATATTTATAACCGACATACCAGACATACATCGTAGTCCGAGGACGACGTGATTTCGAGTATCCGTTAGAGGGTTAGATTAGAGTCACACCACGTTAGAGGTATTAGTGTTTCGGTTATAGTTTCGGTTATAGTCAGATTAGGTGAGGATTAGAGTGAGGATTAGGTGAGGTTTAGTGTTTCGGTTAGTGGTTCGGTGAGGAACGTTATCATTTCGTATCGATGTATTGTATCACGCATTTATCAGGCTTTCATAAAAATCGACCGTACGTCGTAGACCGCATACAGAGTACCGTAGACCGCGTACCGACATTTGTAGACCGCATACAGAGCGTCGTAGGCAACATACGAATGTTGGTAGATGACATACAAATATTTCTGAGGGTCATACAAAAAATTGTCATAAGCGACATACGAACATTTGTTATAGGCAGCATACAGAGTACCATAGGCCACGTACCGACATGCATAGACCGCATACAGAGCATCGAAGGCGACATACATATCACGCTTTTATCACGCTTTAATAAAAATCGACCGCACGTTGTAGACCGCATACAGAGTACTATAGGCCGCATACAGAATACCGTGGACCGCGTACAGAGTGTCGTAAACCACATACAAACATTTATAGACCACGTGCCGACATTCGTAGACCACATACAAAGCGTCGTAGACCACATGCCGAGCGTCGTAGGCGACATACAAACGTTCGTGGATGGCATACAAATACTTCTAAGCGGCGTACAAAAAATACTTATAAGCGACATACGAACGCTTATTACGGGCAGCATACAGAGTACCGTGAATGGCATACGGAGCATAGTAGACCACATACGGAGTGTCGTAAGCGAGATACGAATGTTTCCAAGCGACAAACCGATATTTCCCAGTGGCGTACGAATATTTATAAGCGGCATACAAAAAACCGTCATAAGCGACATACGGACGTTTATTATAGGCAGCATACAGAGTACCATTAAATGACGTACGGAGCATAGTAGACCACATACGGAGTGACGTAACCGACATACAAATATTTCTATGCGGCATACAAATATTTCTAAGCGGCAGACAGAAAATCATTATAAGCGACATACCAACATTTATTACAGGCAGCATACGGAGTACCGCAAACGGCGTACAGAGCATAGTAGACCACATACAGAGTGTCGTAACCGACATAAGAATATTTCAAAGCGGCATACGAATATTTATAACCGACATACCAGACATACATCGTAGTCCGAGGACGACGTGATTTCGAGTATCCGTTAGAGGGTTAGATTAGAGTCACACCACGTTAGAGGTATTAGTGTTTCGGTTATAGTTTCGGTTATAGTCAGATTAGGTGAGGATTAGAGTGAGGATTAGGTGAGGTTTAGTGTTTCGGTTAGTGGTTCGGTGAGGAACGTTATCATTTCGTATCGATGTATTGTATCACGCATTTATCAGGCTTTCATAAAAATCGACCGTACGTCGTAGACCGCATACAGAGTACCGTAGACCGCGTACCGACATTTGTAGACCGCATACAGAGCGTCGTAGGCAACATACGAATGTTGGTAGATGACATACAAATATTTCTGAGGGTCATACAAAAAATTGTCATAAGCGACATACGAACATTTGTTATAGGCAGCATACAGAGTACCATAGGCCACGTACCGACATGCATAGACCGCATACAGAGCATCGAAGGCGACATACATATCACGCTTTTATCACGCTTTAATAAAAATCGACCGCACGTTGTAGACCGCATACAGAGTACTATAGGCCGCATACAGAATACCGTGGACCGCGTACAGAGTGTCGTAAACCACATACAAACATTTATAGACCACGTGCCGACATTCGTAGACCACATACAAAGCGTCGTAGACCACATGCCGAGCGTCGTAGGCGACATACAAACGTTCGTGGATGGCATACAAATACTTCTAAGCGGCGTACAAAAAATACTTATAAGCGACATACGAACGCTTATTACGGGCAGCATACAGAGTACCGTGAATGGCATACGGAGCATAGTAGACCACATACGGAGTGTCGTAAGCGAGATACGAATGTTTCCAAGCGACAAACCGATATTTCCCAGTGGCGTACGAATATTTATAAGCGGCATACAAAAAACCGTCATAAGCGACATACGGACGTTTATTATAGGCAGCATACAGAGTACCATTAAATGACGTACGGAGCATAGTAGACCACATACGGAGTGACGTAACCGACATACAAATATTTCTATGCGGCATACAAATATTTCTAAGCGGCAGACAGAAAATCATTATAAGCGACATACCAACATTTATTACAGGCAGCATACGGAGTACCGCAAACGGCGTACAGAGCATAGTAGACCACATACAGAGTGTCGTAACCGACATAAGAATATTTCAAAGCGGCATACGAATATTTATAACCGACATACCAGACATACATCGTAGTCCGAGGACGACGTGATTTCGAGTATCCGTTAGAGGGTTAGATTAGAGTCACACCACGTTAGAGGTATTAGTGTTTCGGTTATAGTTTCGGTTATAGTCAGATTAGGTGAGGATTAGAGTGAGGATTAGGTGAGGTTTAGTGTTTCGGTTAGTGGTTCGGTGAGGAACGTTATCATTTCGTATCGATGTATTGTATCACGCATTTATCAGGCTTTCATAAAAATCGACCGTACGTCGTAGACCGCATACAGAGTACCGTAGACCGCGTACCGACATTTGTAGACCGCATACAGAGCGTCGTAGGCAACATACGAATGTTGGTAGATGACATACAAATATTTCTGAGGGTCATACAAAAAATTGTCATAAGCGACATACGAACATTTGTTATAGGCAGCATACAGAGTACCATAGGCCACGTACCGACATGCATAGACCGCATACAGAGCATCGAAGGCGACATACATATCACGCTTTTATCACGCTTTAATAAAAATCGACCGCACGTTGTAGACCGCATACAGAGTACTATAGGCCGCATACAGAATACCGTGGACCGCGTACAGAGTGTCGTAAACCACATACAAACATTTATAGACCACGTGCCGACATTCGTAGACCACATACAAAGCGTCGTAGACCACATGCCGAGCGTCGTAGGCGACATACAAACGTTCGTGGATGGCATACAAATACTTCTAAGCGGCGTACAAAAAATACTTATAAGCGACATACGAACGCTTATTACGGGCAGCATACAGAGTACCGTGAATGGCATACGGAGCATAGTAGACCACATACGGAGTGTCGTAAGCGAGATACGAATGTTTCCAAGCGACAAACCGATATTTCCCAGTGGCGTACGAATATTTATAAGCGGCATACAAAAAACCGTCATAAGCGACATACGGACGTTTATTATAGGCAGCATACAGAGTACCATTAAATGACGTACGGAGCATAGTAGACCACATACGGAGTGACGTAACCGACATACAAATATTTCTATGCGGCATACAAATATTTCTAAGCGGCAGACAGAAAATCATTATAAGCGACATACCAACATTTATTACAGGCAGCATACGGAGTACCGCAAACGGCGTACAGAGCATAGTAGACCACATACAGAGTGTCGTAACCGACATAAGAATATTTCAAAGCGGCATACGAATATTTATAACCGACATACCAGACATACATCGTAGTCCGAGGACGACGTGATTTCGAGTATCCGTTAGAGGGTTAGATTAGAGTCACACCACGTTAGAGGTATTAGTGTTTCGGTTATAGTTTCGGTTATAGTCAGATTAGGTGAGGATTAGAGTGAGGATTAGGTGAGGTTTAGTGTTTCGGTTAGTGGTTCGGTGAGGAACGTTATCATTTCGTATCGATGTATTGTATCACGCATTTATCAGGCTTTCATAAAAATCGACCGTACGTCGTAGACCGCATACAGAGTACCGTAGACCGCGTACCGACATTTGTAGACCGCATACAGAGCGTCGTAGGCAACATACGAATGTTGGTAGATGACATACAAATATTTCTGAGGGTCATACAAAAAATTGTCATAAGCGACATACGAACATTTGTTATAGGCAGCATACAGAGTACCATAGGCCACGTACCGACATGCATAGACCGCATACAGAGCATCGAAGGCGACATACATATCACGCTTTTATCACGCTTTAATAAAAATCGACCGCACGTTGTAGACCGCATACAGAGTACTATAGGCCGCATACAGAATACCGTGGACCGCGTACAGAGTGTCGTAAACCACATACAAACATTTATAGACCACGTGCCGACATTCGTAGACCACATACAAAGCGTCGTAGACCACATGCCGAGCGTCGTAGGCGACATACAAACGTTCGTGGATGGCATACAAATACTTCTAAGCGGCGTACAAAAAATACTTATAAGCGACATACGAACGCTTATTACGGGCAGCATACAGAGTACCGTGAATGGCATACGGAGCATAGTAGACCACATACGGAGTGTCGTAAGCGAGATACGAATGTTTCCAAGCGACAAACCGATATTTCCCAGTGGCGTACGAATATTTATAAGCGGCATACAAAAAACCGTCATAAGCGACATACGGACGTTTATTATAGGCAGCATACAGAGTACCATTAAATGACGTACGGAGCATAGTAGACCACATACGGAGTGACGTAACCGACATACAAATATTTCTATGCGGCATACAAATATTTCTAAGCGGCAGACAGAAAATCATTATAAGCGACATACCAACATTTATTACAGGCAGCATACGGAGTACCGCAAACGGCGTACAGAGCATAGTAGACCACATACAGAGTGTCGTAACCGACATAAGAATATTTCAAAGCGGCATACGAATATTTATAACCGACATACCAGACATACATCGTAGTCCGAGGACGACGTGATTTCGAGTATCCGTTAGAGGGTTAGATTAGAGTCACACCACGTTAGAGGTATTAGTGTTTCGGTTATAGTTTCGGTTATAGTCAGATTAGGTGAGGATTAGAGTGAGGATTAGGTGAGGTTTAGTGTTTCGGTTAGTGGTTCGGTGAGGAACGTTATCATTTCGTATCGATGTATTGTATCACGCATTTATCAGGCTTTCATAAAAATCGACCGTACGTCGTAGACCGCATACAGAGTACCGTAGACCGCGTACCGACATTTGTAGACCGCATACAGAGCGTCGTAGGCAACATACGAATGTTGGTAGATGACATACAAATATTTCTGAGGGTCATACAAAAAATTGTCATAAGCGACATACGAACATTTGTTATAGGCAGCATACAGAGTACCATAGGCCACGTACCGACATGCATAGACCGCATACAGAGCATCGAAGGCGACATACATATCACGCTTTTATCACGCTTTAATAAAAATCGACCGCACGTTGTAGACCGCATACAGAGTACTATAGGCCGCATACAGAATACCGTGGACCGCGTACAGAGTGTCGTAAACCACATACAAACATTTATAGACCACGTGCCGACATTCGTAGACCACATACAAAGCGTCGTAGACCACATGCCGAGCGTCGTAGGCGACATACAAACGTTCGTGGATGGCATACAAATACTTCTAAGCGGCGTACAAAAAATACTTATAAGCGACATACGAACGCTTATTACGGGCAGCATACAGAGTACCGTGAATGGCATACGGAGCATAGTAGACCACATACGGAGTGTCGTAAGCGAGATACGAATGTTTCCAAGCGACAAACCGATATTTCCCAGTGGCGTACGAATATTTATAAGCGGCATACAAAAAACCGTCATAAGCGACATACGGACGTTTATTATAGGCAGCATACAGAGTACCATTAAATGACGTACGGAGCATAGTAGACCACATACGGAGTGACGTAACCGACATACAAATATTTCTATGCGGCATACAAATATTTCTAAGCGGCAGACAGAAAATCATTATAAGCGACATACCAACATTTATTACAGGCAGCATACGGAGTACCGCAAACGGCGTACAGAGCATAGTAGACCACATACAGAGTGTCGTAACCGACATAAGAATATTTCAAAGCGGCATACGAATATTTATAACCGACATACCAGACATACATCGTAGTCCGAGGACGACGTGATTTCGAGTATCCGTTAGAGGGTTAGATTAGAGTCACACCACGTTAGAGGTATTAGTGTTTCGGTTATAGTTTCGGTTATAGTCAGATTAGGTGAGGATTAGAGTGAGGATTAGGTGAGGTTTAGTGTTTCGGTTAGTGGTTCGGTGAGGAACGTTATCATTTCGTATCGATGTATTGTATCACGCATTTATCAGGCTTTCATAAAAATCGACCGTACGTCGTAGACCGCATACAGAGTACCGTAGACCGCGTACCGACATTTGTAGACCGCATACAGAGCGTCGTAGGCAACATACGAATGTTGGTAGATGACATACAAATATTTCTGAGGGTCATACAAAAAATTGTCATAAGCGACATACGAACATTTGTTATAGGCAGCATACAGAGTACCATAGGCCACGTACCGACATGCATAGACCGCATACAGAGCATCGAAGGCGACATACATATCACGCTTTTATCACGCTTTAATAAAAATCGACCGCACGTTGTAGACCGCATACAGAGTACTATAGGCCGCATACAGAATACCGTGGACCGCGTACAGAGTGTCGTAAACCACATACAAACATTTATAGACCACGTGCCGACATTCGTAGACCACATACAAAGCGTCGTAGACCACATGCCGAGCGTCGTAGGCGACATACAAACGTTCGTGGATGGCATACAAATACTTCTAAGCGGCGTACAAAAAATACTTATAAGCGACATACGAACGCTTATTACGGGCAGCATACAGAGTACCGTGAATGGCATACGGAGCATAGTAGACCACATACGGAGTGTCGTAAGCGAGATACGAATGTTTCCAAGCGACAAACCGATATTTCCCAGTGGCGTACGAATATTTATAAGCGGCATACAAAAAACCGTCATAAGCGACATACGGACGTTTATTATAGGCAGCATACAGAGTACCATTAAATGACGTACGGAGCATAGTAGACCACATACGGAGTGACGTAACCGACATACAAATATTTCTATGCGGCATACAAATATTTCTAAGCGGCAGACAGAAAATCATTATAAGCGACATACCAACATTTATTACAGGCAGCATACGGAGTACCGCAAACGGCGTACAGAGCATAGTAGACCACATACAGAGTGTCGTAACCGACATAAGAATATTTCAAAGCGGCATACGAATATTTATAACCGACATACCAGACATACATCGTAGTCCGAGGACGACGTGATTTCGAGTATCCGTTAGAGGGTTAGATTAGAGTCACACCACGTTAGAGGTATTAGTGTTTCGGTTATAGTTTCGGTTATAGTCAGATTAGGTGAGGATTAGAGTGAGGATTAGGTGAGGTTTAGTGTTTCGGTTAGTGGTTCGGTGAGGAACGTTATCATTTCGTATCGATGTATTGTATCACGCATTTATCAGGCTTTCATAAAAATCGACCGTACGTCGTAGACCGCATACAGAGTACCGTAGACCGCGTACCGACATTTGTAGACCGCATACAGAGCGTCGTAGGCAACATACGAATGTTGGTAGATGACATACAAATATTTCTGAGGGTCATACAAAAAATTGTCATAAGCGACATACGAACATTTGTTATAGGCAGCATACAGAGTACCATAGGCCACGTACCGACATGCATAGACCGCATACAGAGCATCGAAGGCGACATACATATCACGCTTTTATCACGCTTTAATAAAAATCGACCGCACGTTGTAGACCGCATACAGAGTACTATAGGCCGCATACAGAATACCGTGGACCGCGTACAGAGTGTCGTAAACCACATACAAACATTTATAGACCACGTGCCGACATTCGTAGACCACATACAAAGCGTCGTAGACCACATGCCGAGCGTCGTAGGCGACATACAAACGTTCGTGGATGGCATACAAATACTTCTAAGCGGCGTACAAAAAATACTTATAAGCGACATACGAACGCTTATTACGGGCAGCATACAGAGTACCGTGAATGGCATACGGAGCATAGTAGACCACATACGGAGTGTCGTAAGCGAGATACGAATGTTTCCAAGCGACAAACCGATATTTCCCAGTGGCGTACGAATATTTATAAGCGGCATACAAAAAACCGTCATAAGCGACATACGGACGTTTATTATAGGCAGCATACAGAGTACCATTAAATGACGTACGGAGCATAGTAGACCACATACGGAGTGACGTAACCGACATACAAATATTTCTATGCGGCATACAAATATTTCTAAGCGGCAGACAGAAAATCATTATAAGCGACATACCAACATTTATTACAGGCAGCATACGGAGTACCGCAAACGGCGTACAGAGCATAGTAGACCACATACAGAGTGTCGTAACCGACATAAGAATATTTCAAAGCGGCATACGAATATTTATAACCGACATACCAGACATACATCGTAGTCCGAGGACGACGTGATTTCGAGTATCCGTTAGAGGGTTAGATTAGAGTCACACCACGTTAGAGGTATTAGTGTTTCGGTTATAGTTTCGGTTATAGTCAGATTAGGTGAGGATTAGAGTGAGGATTAGGTGAGGTTTAGTGTTTCGGTTAGTGGTTCGGTGAGGAACGTTATCATTTCGTATCGATGTATTGTATCACGCATTTATCAGGCTTTCATAAAAATCGACCGTACGTCGTAGACCGCATACAGAGTACCGTAGACCGCGTACCGACATTTGTAGACCGCATACAGAGCGTCGTAGGCAACATACGAATGTTGGTAGATGACATACAAATATTTCTGAGGGTCATACAAAAAATTGTCATAAGCGACATACGAACATTTGTTATAGGCAGCATACAGAGTACCATAGGCCACGTACCGACATGCATAGACCGCATACAGAGCATCGAAGGCGACATACATATCACGCTTTTATCACGCTTTAATAAAAATCGACCGCACGTTGTAGACCGCATACAGAGTACTATAGGCCGCATACAGAATACCGTGGACCGCGTACAGAGTGTCGTAAACCACATACAAACATTTATAGACCACGTGCCGACATTCGTAGACCACATACAAAGCGTCGTAGACCACATGCCGAGCGTCGTAGGCGACATACAAACGTTCGTGGATGGCATACAAATACTTCTAAGCGGCGTACAAAAAATACTTATAAGCGACATACGAACGCTTATTACGGGCAGCATACAGAGTACCGTGAATGGCATACGGAGCATAGTAGACCACATACGGAGTGTCGTAAGCGAGATACGAATGTTTCCAAGCGACAAACCGATATTTCCCAGTGGCGTACGAATATTTATAAGCGGCATACAAAAAACCGTCATAAGCGACATACGGACGTTTATTATAGGCAGCATACAGAGTACCATTAAATGACGTACGGAGCATAGTAGACCACATACGGAGTGACGTAACCGACATACAAATATTTCTATGCGGCATACAAATATTTCTAAGCGGCAGACAGAAAATCATTATAAGCGACATACCAACATTTATTACAGGCAGCATACGGAGTACCGCAAACGGCGTACAGAGCATAGTAGACCACATACAGAGTGTCGTAACCGACATAAGAATATTTCAAAGCGGCATACGAATATTTATAACCGACATACCAGACATACATCGTAGTCCGAGGACGACGTGATTTCGAGTATCCGTTAGAGGGTTAGATTAGAGTCACACCACGTTAGAGGTATTAGTGTTTCGGTTATAGTTTCGGTTATAGTCAGATTAGGTGAGGATTAGAGTGAGGATTAGGTGAGGTTTAGTGTTTCGGTTAGTGGTTCGGTGAGGAACGTTATCATTTCGTATCGATGTATTGTATCACGCATTTATCAGGCTTTCATAAAAATCGACCGTACGTCGTAGACCGCATACAGAGTACCGTAGACCGCGTACCGACATTTGTAGACCGCATACAGAGCGTCGTAGGCAACATACGAATGTTGGTAGATGACATACAAATATTTCTGAGGGTCATACAAAAAATTGTCATAAGCGACATACGAACATTTGTTATAGGCAGCATACAGAGTACCATAGGCCACGTACCGACATGCATAGACCGCATACAGAGCATCGAAGGCGACATACATATCACGCTTTTATCACGCTTTAATAAAAATCGACCGCACGTTGTAGACCGCATACAGAGTACTATAGGCCGCATACAGAATACCGTGGACCGCGTACAGAGTGTCGTAAACCACATACAAACATTTATAGACCACGTGCCGACATTCGTAGACCACATACAAAGCGTCGTAGACCACATGCCGAGCGTCGTAGGCGACATACAAACGTTCGTGGATGGCATACAAATACTTCTAAGCGGCGTACAAAAAATACTTATAAGCGACATACGAACGCTTATTACGGGCAGCATACAGAGTACCGTGAATGGCATACGGAGCATAGTAGACCACATACGGAGTGTCGTAAGCGAGATACGAATGTTTCCAAGCGACAAACCGATATTTCCCAGTGGCGTACGAATATTTATAAGCGGCATACAAAAAACCGTCATAAGCGACATACGGACGTTTATTATAGGCAGCATACAGAGTACCATTAAATGACGTACGGAGCATAGTAGACCACATACGGAGTGACGTAACCGACATACAAATATTTCTATGCGGCATACAAATATTTCTAAGCGGCAGACAGAAAATCATTATAAGCGACATACCAACATTTATTACAGGCAGCATACGGAGTACCGCAAACGGCGTACAGAGCATAGTAGACCACATACAGAGTGTCGTAACCGACATAAGAATATTTCAAAGCGGCATACGAATATTTATAACCGACATACCAGACATACATCGTAGTCCGAGGACGACGTGATTTCGAGTATCCGTTAGAGGGTTAGATTAGAGTCACACCACGTTAGAGGTATTAGTGTTTCGGTTATAGTTTCGGTTATAGTCAGATTAGGTGAGGATTAGAGTGAGGATTAGGTGAGGTTTAGTGTTTCGGTTAGTGGTTCGGTGAGGAACGTTATCATTTCGTATCGATGTATTGTATCACGCATTTATCAGGCTTTCATAAAAATCGACCGTACGTCGTAGACCGCATACAGAGTACCGTAGACCGCGTACCGACATTTGTAGACCGCATACAGAGCGTCGTAGGCAACATACGAATGTTGGTAGATGACATACAAATATTTCTGAGGGTCATACAAAAAATTGTCATAAGCGACATACGAACATTTGTTATAGGCAGCATACAGAGTACCATAGGCCACGTACCGACATGCATAGACCGCATACAGAGCATCGAAGGCGACATACATATCACGCTTTTATCACGCTTTAATAAAAATCGACCGCACGTTGTAGACCGCATACAGAGTACTATAGGCCGCATACAGAATACCGTGGACCGCGTACAGAGTGTCGTAAACCACATACAAACATTTATAGACCACGTGCCGACATTCGTAGACCACATACAAAGCGTCGTAGACCACATGCCGAGCGTCGTAGGCGACATACAAACGTTCGTGGATGGCATACAAATACTTCTAAGCGGCGTACAAAAAATACTTATAAGCGACATACGAACGCTTATTACGGGCAGCATACAGAGTACCGTGAATGGCATACGGAGCATAGTAGACCACATACGGAGTGTCGTAAGCGAGATACGAATGTTTCCAAGCGACAAACCGATATTTCCCAGTGGCGTACGAATATTTATAAGCGGCATACAAAAAACCGTCATAAGCGACATACGGACGTTTATTATAGGCAGCATACAGAGTACCATTAAATGACGTACGGAGCATAGTAGACCACATACGGAGTGACGTAACCGACATACAAATATTTCTATGCGGCATACAAATATTTCTAAGCGGCAGACAGAAAATCATTATAAGCGACATACCAACATTTATTACAGGCAGCATACGGAGTACCGCAAACGGCGTACAGAGCATAGTAGACCACATACAGAGTGTCGTAACCGACATAAGAATATTTCAAAGCGGCATACGAATATTTATAACCGACATACCAGACATACATCGTAGTCCGAGGACGACGTGATTTCGAGTATCCGTTAGAGGGTTAGATTAGAGTCACACCACGTTAGAGGTATTAGTGTTTCGGTTATAGTTTCGGTTATAGTCAGATTAGGTGAGGATTAGAGTGAGGATTAGGTGAGGTTTAGTGTTTCGGTTAGTGGTTCGGTGAGGAACGTTATCATTTCGTATCGATGTATTGTATCACGCATTTATCAGGCTTTCATAAAAATCGACCGTACGTCGTAGACCGCATACAGAGTACCGTAGACCGCGTACCGACATTTGTAGACCGCATACAGAGCGTCGTAGGCAACATACGAATGTTGGTAGATGACATACAAATATTTCTGAGGGTCATACAAAAAATTGTCATAAGCGACATACGAACATTTGTTATAGGCAGCATACAGAGTACCATAGGCCACGTACCGACATGCATAGACCGCATACAGAGCATCGAAGGCGACATACATATCACGCTTTTATCACGCTTTAATAAAAATCGACCGCACGTTGTAGACCGCATACAGAGTACTATAGGCCGCATACAGAATACCGTGGACCGCGTACAGAGTGTCGTAAACCACATACAAACATTTATAGACCACGTGCCGACATTCGTAGACCACATACAAAGCGTCGTAGACCACATGCCGAGCGTCGTAGGCGACATACAAACGTTCGTGGATGGCATACAAATACTTCTAAGCGGCGTACAAAAAATACTTATAAGCGACATACGAACGCTTATTACGGGCAGCATACAGAGTACCGTGAATGGCATACGGAGCATAGTAGACCACATACGGAGTGTCGTAAGCGAGATACGAATGTTTCCAAGCGACAAACCGATATTTCCCAGTGGCGTACGAATATTTATAAGCGGCATACAAAAAACCGTCATAAGCGACATACGGACGTTTATTATAGGCAGCATACAGAGTACCATTAAATGACGTACGGAGCATAGTAGACCACATACGGAGTGACGTAACCGACATACAAATATTTCTATGCGGCATACAAATATTTCTAAGCGGCAGACAGAAAATCATTATAAGCGACATACCAACATTTATTACAGGCAGCATACGGAGTACCGCAAACGGCGTACAGAGCATAGTAGACCACATACAGAGTGTCGTAACCGACATAAGAATATTTCAAAGCGGCATACGAATATTTATAACCGACATACCAGACATACATCGTAGTCCGAGGACGACGTGATTTCGAGTATCCGTTAGAGGGTTAGATTAGAGTCACACCACGTTAGAGGTATTAGTGTTTCGGTTATAGTTTCGGTTATAGTCAGATTAGGTGAGGATTAGAGTGAGGATTAGGTGAGGTTTAGTGTTTCGGTTAGTGGTTCGGTGAGGAACGTTATCATTTCGTATCGATGTATTGTATCACGCATTTATCAGGCTTTCATAAAAATCGACCGTACGTCGTAGACCGCATACAGAGTACCGTAGACCGCGTACCGACATTTGTAGACCGCATACAGAGCGTCGTAGGCAACATACGAATGTTGGTAGATGACATACAAATATTTCTGAGGGTCATACAAAAAATTGTCATAAGCGACATACGAACATTTGTTATAGGCAGCATACAGAGTACCATAGGCCACGTACCGACATGCATAGACCGCATACAGAGCATCGAAGGCGACATACATATCACGCTTTTATCACGCTTTAATAAAAATCGACCGCACGTTGTAGACCGCATACAGAGTACTATAGGCCGCATACAGAATACCGTGGACCGCGTACAGAGTGTCGTAAACCACATACAAACATTTATAGACCACGTGCCGACATTCGTAGACCACATACAAAGCGTCGTAGACCACATGCCGAGCGTCGTAGGCGACATACAAACGTTCGTGGATGGCATACAAATACTTCTAAGCGGCGTACAAAAAATACTTATAAGCGACATACGAACGCTTATTACGGGCAGCATACAGAGTACCGTGAATGGCATACGGAGCATAGTAGACCACATACGGAGTGTCGTAAGCGAGATACGAATGTTTCCAAGCGACAAACCGATATTTCCCAGTGGCGTACGAATATTTATAAGCGGCATACAAAAAACCGTCATAAGCGACATACGGACGTTTATTATAGGCAGCATACAGAGTACCATTAAATGACGTACGGAGCATAGTAGACCACATACGGAGTGACGTAACCGACATACAAATATTTCTATGCGGCATACAAATATTTCTAAGCGGCAGACAGAAAATCATTATAAGCGACATACCAACATTTATTACAGGCAGCATACGGAGTACCGCAAACGGCGTACAGAGCATAGTAGACCACATACAGAGTGTCGTAACCGACATAAGAATATTTCAAAGCGGCATACGAATATTTATAACCGACATACCAGACATACATCGTAGTCCGAGGACGACGTGATTTCGAGTATCCGTTAGAGGGTTAGATTAGAGTCACACCACGTTAGAGGTATTAGTGTTTCGGTTATAGTTTCGGTTATAGTCAGATTAGGTGAGGATTAGAGTGAGGATTAGGTGAGGTTTAGTGTTTCGGTTAGTGGTTCGGTGAGGAACGTTATCATTTCGTATCGATGTATTGTATCACGCATTTATCAGGCTTTCATAAAAATCGACCGTACGTCGTAGACCGCATACAGAGTACCGTAGACCGCGTACCGACATTTGTAGACCGCATACAGAGCGTCGTAGGCAACATACGAATGTTGGTAGATGACATACAAATATTTCTGAGGGTCATACAAAAAATTGTCATAAGCGACATACGAACATTTGTTATAGGCAGCATACAGAGTACCATAGGCCACGTACCGACATGCATAGACCGCATACAGAGCATCGAAGGCGACATACATATCACGCTTTTATCACGCTTTAATAAAAATCGACCGCACGTTGTAGACCGCATACAGAGTACTATAGGCCGCATACAGAATACCGTGGACCGCGTACAGAGTGTCGTAAACCACATACAAACATTTATAGACCACGTGCCGACATTCGTAGACCACATACAAAGCGTCGTAGACCACATGCCGAGCGTCGTAGGCGACATACAAACGTTCGTGGATGGCATACAAATACTTCTAAGCGGCGTACAAAAAATACTTATAAGCGACATACGAACGCTTATTACGGGCAGCATACAGAGTACCGTGAATGGCATACGGAGCATAGTAGACCACATACGGAGTGTCGTAAGCGAGATACGAATGTTTCCAAGCGACAAACCGATATTTCCCAGTGGCGTACGAATATTTATAAGCGGCATACAAAAAACCGTCATAAGCGACATACGGACGTTTATTATAGGCAGCATACAGAGTACCATTAAATGACGTACGGAGCATAGTAGACCACATACGGAGTGACGTAACCGACATACAAATATTTCTATGCGGCATACAAATATTTCTAAGCGGCAGACAGAAAATCATTATAAGCGACATACCAACATTTATTACAGGCAGCATACGGAGTACCGCAAACGGCGTACAGAGCATAGTAGACCACATACAGAGTGTCGTAACCGACATAAGAATATTTCAAAGCGGCATACGAATATTTATAACCGACATACCAGACATACATCGTAGTCCGAGGACGACGTGATTTCGAGTATCCGTTAGAGGGTTAGATTAGAGTCACACCACGTTAGAGGTATTAGTGTTTCGGTTATAGTTTCGGTTATAGTCAGATTAGGTGAGGATTAGAGTGAGGATTAGGTGAGGTTTAGTGTTTCGGTTAGTGGTTCGGTGAGGAACGTTATCATTTCGTATCGATGTATTGTATCACGCATTTATCAGGCTTTCATAAAAATCGACCGTACGTCGTAGACCGCATACAGAGTACCGTAGACCGCGTACCGACATTTGTAGACCGCATACAGAGCGTCGTAGGCAACATACGAATGTTGGTAGATGACATACAAATATTTCTGAGGGTCATACAAAAAATTGTCATAAGCGACATACGAACATTTGTTATAGGCAGCATACAGAGTACCATAGGCCACGTACCGACATGCATAGACCGCATACAGAGCATCGAAGGCGACATACATATCACGCTTTTATCACGCTTTAATAAAAATCGACCGCACGTTGTAGACCGCATACAGAGTACTATAGGCCGCATACAGAATACCGTGGACCGCGTACAGAGTGTCGTAAACCACATACAAACATTTATAGACCACGTGCCGACATTCGTAGACCACATACAAAGCGTCGTAGACCACATGCCGAGCGTCGTAGGCGACATACAAACGTTCGTGGATGGCATACAAATACTTCTAAGCGGCGTACAAAAAATACTTATAAGCGACATACGAACGCTTATTACGGGCAGCATACAGAGTACCGTGAATGGCATACGGAGCATAGTAGACCACATACGGAGTGTCGTAAGCGAGATACGAATGTTTCCAAGCGACAAACCGATATTTCCCAGTGGCGTACGAATATTTATAAGCGGCATACAAAAAACCGTCATAAGCGACATACGGACGTTTATTATAGGCAGCATACAGAGTACCATTAAATGACGTACGGAGCATAGTAGACCACATACGGAGTGACGTAACCGACATACAAATATTTCTATGCGGCATACAAATATTTCTAAGCGGCAGACAGAAAATCATTATAAGCGACATACCAACATTTATTACAGGCAGCATACGGAGTACCGCAAACGGCGTACAGAGCATAGTAGACCACATACAGAGTGTCGTAACCGACATAAGAATATTTCAAAGCGGCATACGAATATTTATAACCGACATACCAGACATACATCGTAGTCCGAGGACGACGTGATTTCGAGTATCCGTTAGAGGGTTAGATTAGAGTCACACCACGTTAGAGGTATTAGTGTTTCGGTTATAGTTTCGGTTATAGTCAGATTAGGTGAGGATTAGAGTGAGGATTAGGTGAGGTTTAGTGTTTCGGTTAGTGGTTCGGTGAGGAACGTTATCATTTCGTATCGATGTATTGTATCACGCATTTATCAGGCTTTCATAAAAATCGACCGTACGTCGTAGACCGCATACAGAGTACCGTAGACCGCGTACCGACATTTGTAGACCGCATACAGAGCGTCGTAGGCAACATACGAATGTTGGTAGATGACATACAAATATTTCTGAGGGTCATACAAAAAATTGTCATAAGCGACATACGAACATTTGTTATAGGCAGCATACAGAGTACCATAGGCCACGTACCGACATGCATAGACCGCATACAGAGCATCGAAGGCGACATACATATCACGCTTTTATCACGCTTTAATAAAAATCGACCGCACGTTGTAGACCGCATACAGAGTACTATAGGCCGCATACAGAATACCGTGGACCGCGTACAGAGTGTCGTAAACCACATACAAACATTTATAGACCACGTGCCGACATTCGTAGACCACATACAAAGCGTCGTAGACCACATGCCGAGCGTCGTAGGCGACATACAAACGTTCGTGGATGGCATACAAATACTTCTAAGCGGCGTACAAAAAATACTTATAAGCGACATACGAACGCTTATTACGGGCAGCATACAGAGTACCGTGAATGGCATACGGAGCATAGTAGACCACATACGGAGTGTCGTAAGCGAGATACGAATGTTTCCAAGCGACAAACCGATATTTCCCAGTGGCGTACGAATATTTATAAGCGGCATACAAAAAACCGTCATAAGCGACATACGGACGTTTATTATAGGCAGCATACAGAGTACCATTAAATGACGTACGGAGCATAGTAGACCACATACGGAGTGACGTAACCGACATACAAATATTTCTATGCGGCATACAAATATTTCTAAGCGGCAGACAGAAAATCATTATAAGCGACATACCAACATTTATTACAGGCAGCATACGGAGTACCGCAAACGGCGTACAGAGCATAGTAGACCACATACAGAGTGTCGTAACCGACATAAGAATATTTCAAAGCGGCATACGAATATTTATAACCGACATACCAGACATACATCGTAGTCCGAGGACGACGTGATTTCGAGTATCCGTTAGAGGGTTAGATTAGAGTCACACCACGTTAGAGGTATTAGTGTTTCGGTTATAGTTTCGGTTATAGTCAGATTAGGTGAGGATTAGAGTGAGGATTAGGTGAGGTTTAGTGTTTCGGTTAGTGGTTCGGTGAGGAACGTTATCATTTCGTATCGATGTATTGTATCACGCATTTATCAGGCTTTCATAAAAATCGACCGTACGTCGTAGACCGCATACAGAGTACCGTAGACCGCGTACCGACATTTGTAGACCGCATACAGAGCGTCGTAGGCAACATACGAATGTTGGTAGATGACATACAAATATTTCTGAGGGTCATACAAAAAATTGTCATAAGCGACATACGAACATTTGTTATAGGCAGCATACAGAGTACCATAGGCCACGTACCGACATGCATAGACCGCATACAGAGCATCGAAGGCGACATACATATCACGCTTTTATCACGCTTTAATAAAAATCGACCGCACGTTGTAGACCGCATACAGAGTACTATAGGCCGCATACAGAATACCGTGGACCGCGTACAGAGTGTCGTAAACCACATACAAACATTTATAGACCACGTGCCGACATTCGTAGACCACATACAAAGCGTCGTAGACCACATGCCGAGCGTCGTAGGCGACATACAAACGTTCGTGGATGGCATACAAATACTTCTAAGCGGCGTACAAAAAATACTTATAAGCGACATACGAACGCTTATTACGGGCAGCATACAGAGTACCGTGAATGGCATACGGAGCATAGTAGACCACATACGGAGTGTCGTAAGCGAGATACGAATGTTTCCAAGCGACAAACCGATATTTCCCAGTGGCGTACGAATATTTATAAGCGGCATACAAAAAACCGTCATAAGCGACATACGGACGTTTATTATAGGCAGCATACAGAGTACCATTAAATGACGTACGGAGCATAGTAGACCACATACGGAGTGACGTAACCGACATACAAATATTTCTATGCGGCATACAAATATTTCTAAGCGGCAGACAGAAAATCATTATAAGCGACATACCAACATTTATTACAGGCAGCATACGGAGTACCGCAAACGGCGTACAGAGCATAGTAGACCACATACAGAGTGTCGTAACCGACATAAGAATATTTCAAAGCGGCATACGAATATTTATAACCGACATACCAGACATACATCGTAGTCCGAGGACGACGTGATTTCGAGTATCCGTTAGAGGGTTAGATTAGAGTCACACCACGTTAGAGGTATTAGTGTTTCGGTTATAGTTTCGGTTATAGTCAGATTAGGTGAGGATTAGAGTGAGGATTAGGTGAGGTTTAGTGTTTCGGTTAGTGGTTCGGTGAGGAACGTTATCATTTCGTATCGATGTATTGTATCACGCATTTATCAGGCTTTCATAAAAATCGACCGTACGTCGTAGACCGCATACAGAGTACCGTAGACCGCGTACCGACATTTGTAGACCGCATACAGAGCGTCGTAGGCAACATACGAATGTTGGTAGATGACATACAAATATTTCTGAGGGTCATACAAAAAATTGTCATAAGCGACATACGAACATTTGTTATAGGCAGCATACAGAGTACCATAGGCCACGTACCGACATGCATAGACCGCATACAGAGCATCGAAGGCGACATACATATCACGCTTTTATCACGCTTTAATAAAAATCGACCGCACGTTGTAGACCGCATACAGAGTACTATAGGCCGCATACAGAATACCGTGGACCGCGTACAGAGTGTCGTAAACCACATACAAACATTTATAGACCACGTGCCGACATTCGTAGACCACATACAAAGCGTCGTAGACCACATACAAAGCGTCGTAGACCACATGCCGAGCGTCGTAGGCGACATACAAACGTTCGTGGATGGCATACAAATACTTCTAAGCGGCGTACAAAAAATACTTATAAGCGACATACGAACGCTTATTACGGGCAGCATACAGAGTACCGTGAATGGCATACGGAGCATAGTAGACCACATACGGAGTGTCGTAAGCGAGATACGAATGTTTCCTATCTATAGGCCACAGGCCTAACGCTACGTTAGGCCGCCCGACTTTCCGCCCCTGTATCCCTTCCTTCCTCCCTCGTTTCGGTCCCTCGGCTATCTCAAAAGATCGCCCGACATCGAATCTACCAACTACCCGAAGATACAGTTCGACGGAGATCTGGGTCGCCGTGGCCACCGGCGGCAATCAGCCGACTTTCCCACCTCGCGCGTCTTCGACTCCTCGATTTTTTCTCGTCCTCACCCTCTACCCCTCACCTCATATTGTATATCGTCCGATAGCCTGGCCGTCTGGCTTCAAGATACTACCGATTTCGGGAGGGGTTCAAGAGTTTGGTCGACGATACAGCCGGGCGAAGTGGCGGGGTGCGCGCCGGCGCGCCCTTGGTGAGTTCTCTCCCTTCGTTTCTGATGTTGCGCACACTCAAATCCCTCGAACGCGATAGGGTCAGGTAGACGACGGTCGTGGCTACAAGACGAGACCCCGCTCGGGGAGAACGGCCTCGTCGTTGTGAAGATACAGGCGAGGGAAGTGGGCGGGCGCGCACCAGCGGCAACGAGGTACGCTCACCTCCTTTCAAAACTCTTCCATTCGCCCATCGAGGGGGCTCGAAACTACCTGCGAACCGTACAACGGGTCGTAGGCAGAACTAACCTAACTGACTAACGTCACCGTCGTGTTTCCGTGGCGACACCTAGACCTCCACCTCAGCCTGAGGCTCGCGGTCCCCTGCGCCATCGAACGGAAACGCTTCACCCCGCATTCATTCAGGAGGGTTCGAGAGGGCCCAGGTGAGCCAAACAAACTCTTCTTGTTTGTTTTCAGTCGTGCTAATCTTTTACAGCGTAGTTGTCGTCGCGCGGGCCACCACAATGCAACAGCGGCTCGCAGCTCCCTCTTCGCTGTTGCCAAGGCCTCGCGAGGCCCCGCGAAACCCCATTCCACCTCCCTGCACTCTCCTTCGAGCCTCCTCGACGCATGCAAGACCTCAGGGGCGAACGGCGGTGCCCTGATCGTCGCACCGGCCAGCGCAGTGCGATGAAGCCATCCCGCCCCCTCCTCGCGACCTCCTGGGGGTTCCTAAGGCCCGACGAACGCCTACGACACCCCCTCGCATCCACCTCCTACCCTCGTTAACACACATTCGCCTTTGGGAGGGCGAACCTGAGGATCGCGGTCTCCTGCACCGTCGAACGGAAACGTTCGACCGCGCGTTCATTCTGGAAGGTTGCAGAGAGCCCAGGTGAGTCAAACAGACACACATTATTTGTTTTTATCCATGCTAATCTCCTATAGTGTAGTTGTCATCGCGTCGGCCACGGTGCTGCAACGACTGCTCCCGGCTCCCTCCTCGCGGTCTCCAGACCCCGACGCTGGCCCGCGTCACCTCCCAGCACCATCCCCCGACCCTCCTCGACCTGCGGAGGCTCGACGCTGGCTCGCATCACCTCCCAGCACCATCCGTCGACCCCTCGACCTGCAGAGGCCCTCTGCAGCGAGCGACAGCACTGCGGTCCCCACGCCGGCCGCCGCGATCCAACGACCACGCCGACCTCCCTTCTCGCGGTCTCCAAGCCCCGACGTATTGTGTTTCCGTGAGCTCCGTGACGAGCATGTCTTCGTGATCATCTATGCCGTTGTCGCCAGCTACTTTGTGTGTGTTATGGTCCGTCTGATCCTTACACTCACACCCGTCGTTTGCGTCGCCTCTGCGATCGCTATTTTGCTCGTTATTGGACATATACATTGACCCTACCGAACCTGAAGTGCTGGAGGAAAATGAGGGCGGCGCGGAGCTTACACAGGCGGAAACTGCTACTAATGCCGCTTCTACTGCCGTCACTGGCCCGCTAATAAGCATAACGGCCCCGCTACTAAGCATAACGGCCCCGTTAATAAGCATAACGGCCCCGCGACTAAGCATAACGGCCCCGACTAAGCGCCGCCCCTCAGCGTAGCGGCCTCGCGATTAAGCATAACGGCCGGCGGGGCGTGGGAAAGCCGCCGCCCAACAAGCGCCGGTTGGACTTAGCTTCGCGCTCCTCCTGCTTGGCTCACCGCCGCGACACCCTTCCACAACGCCGAGGAGGCTCTCCTCGGCGTTGCTCTGCTTTTATTTATTCTTCTCCTGCTTCTGTCCCTCGCCCGTTCCGGTTTGCTCTCGAACGCGGCGCGTCGGCACCGCGTTCTCGGCGACACCTGCACCCTCCACCTTCCACCTCGCGCTGCCCCACGCCGTCGAACGCAAACGTTCGGCGGCGCGTTCGTTCTCGGAGGTTCAAGGGCACCCGAGGTAAGTTCAAAAAATGCTTTTTATATCTATATACTGCCGTGCTAACTTTTCGCAGTCCCCTCGTCGTCGCACCGGCCACCGCGGTGGAACGGCCGCCACCTCGTGGTCCCCAAGGTCCCCATCTGTTCGCGGAGGTCGAAGAGCGCGGTCCAGGTGAGTAAACAAAAAAACTTTTGTATCTATCGCACCGTGCTAACCTTTTGCAGCCGCATCGTTGTCGCTCCGGCCACCGCGGTGCAATAGCAGCGCGCTGCACCCCCCTCGCGGTCGCAGAGACCCCTCGCAGGCCCACCGCCCCTCCCCGCCCATTCCCCGCACCCTCTCCTGACCCTCCTCGACCCTCGCAGGCCCGCCGCAGCGAACAACGGCGCCCCGGTCGTAGCACTCGCCTCCCCTTCCGCCTCGCGCTCCCCCAGGCCATCGAACGCAAACGTTCGGCGGTGCGTTTGTTTTGGGCGGTCGAAGGGAAGTCCAGGTGAGAAAAAAAGAATCCTTTGTCCCTGTGGCGCCCTGCTAACTTTTTACAGTCACGTCGTTGTCGCGCCAGCCACTGCGGTGCAACAACATCGTGTAGCCCCTTCCTCGCGGTCGCGGAGGCCCCTCGCAACACCTCACCACCTCCCTGTGTCCTCTCCCGACCCTCTTCGAACCGCGCAGGCCCGCGGCGGCGAACGACGGCGACGCGATGGTCGCGCCGGCCACCGCGGTGCGACGAAGGCTCGCAGCCCCAATTGCAGCGTTGCCAAGGCCCGCGAGGCCCCGGGCAGCCTCTCTCCACCTCCCAGCACCCTTCATCGGCCGTCTTCGACCCGCGCAGGCCCACGACGGTGAACGACGCCACCCGCGTCGCCACACTGGCTACCGCGGTGCGACGACGGCGCGAACCCCCCCAGCCCACGATCTGCATGGCCCTGCGAAGGCCCGGCCCACCTCTGCCCGTCGTCCCTGCACCCTCCCCGACACACGCAGGCCCACGACGGCGAACGACGCCACCCGCGTCGCCACACTGGCTACCGCGGTGCGACGACGGCGTGCAGCCCCAACCACGCGGTCCCCAAGGCCCCGCGAGGCTCCGCGCAGCCTCTCACCACCTCCTCGCACCCTCCCTCAACCCTCTTCGACGCACGCAGGCCCACAACAGCGAACGACGGAACAGCGATCATCGCGCTGGCCACCGCGGTGCCGCAATGGCGCCAAGCTCCCTCCTGGCGGTCTCCAGCCACCGGCGAAAGCCCGCGTCACCTCTCAGCACCGTCACCCAACCTTCCTCGACCCGCGATCGCCGTATGCAGTGAAAGATCGCGCCTTGATCGTGACGCGGGCCACCACAGTGCAACGACCGCGCCCAGGTCCCTCCTCGCGGTCTGCAGGCCCCGACGCTGGACCCCATCACCTCAGCCAACCTTCCTCGACCACGTTCGCCATCCACAGCGAACGATCGCGCT
The DNA here is from genome assembly GCF_003851025.1 of Sparassis crispa. Classification (NCBI taxonomy): domain Eukaryota; kingdom Fungi; phylum Basidiomycota; class Agaricomycetes; order Polyporales; family Sparassidaceae; genus Sparassis; species Sparassis crispa. The sequence goes on along the minus strand of NW_020939768.1, from coordinate 4,590 downwards.
CCGGTCGTCAGGCTGGCCGCTGCAGTGGAACGACCACGCTGACCGCCCTCCTCGCGGTCTCCAGGCCCCGACGCTGGCACGCATCACCTTCCAGAACCCTCATCCTACCCTCTTCGACGCGCGTTTACCCTCCGTGGTGAACGACTGCCCTCCGGACCTCCCCTGCAACATCGAGCGCCGGTCGCTCGACCAGGACCCCCCTCGCACACTCAAACGCAACGCGTTTGAATGCAAGTTTGCCCAGCACTGCTCGGGCAGTGTAGGTGAGTAAGACAAATATTTTTTCGGCTTTTTTAACGGTGCTAACAACCTTCACCCACTTGAAGCCCGCCGTCCGCGAACGATCCACCGCCGTCCTCGTCCGCGCGAGCAAGCCACCACCGCCATCCTGCTCTTGTCGACGCCACCGTCCTCGTCCTGGCGCTCCCCCAGGCCGTCGAACGCCACCGTTCAGCGGCACGTTTGCTTTCGGAGGTCGAAGGGCATTCTAGGTGAGTCCAAAAAAAGCCTTCTGTCCCTATCCCGCGGTGCTAACATTTTGCAGCCACGTCTTTGTCGCGCCAGCCACCGCGGTGCGACAGCGGCATGCAGCCTCGTCCTCGCGGTCGCGGAGGCCCTGCGAAGCCTCACCACACCCGACTCCACCTCCCTGCACCCTTCGTCGACCCTCCTCTTCGCGCGCAGGTCCACCACGGTGAATGACGGCTCCCCGGTCGTCGCACCGGCCTCCACCCTCCGCCTCGCTCTTCCAGGACGTCGAACGTGACTGTTCCGCGGCACGTCGGTTTTCGGAGGACGAAGGGCATTCCAGGTGAGTCCAAAAAAAACCTTCTGTCCCTATTCCGAGCTGCTAACATTTTGCAGCCGCGTCGTTGTCGCGCCGGCCACCTAGGTGCAACAGCGGCGCGGCCTTCCCCACCCACCATCTCAGCGCGTCCTCTCGATCTTGCAGGGTCCGTGTCGACGACGGACGTCATCCCGTGCGCCAACCGCTGGTGCAGCTTTGCAACGCTGTAAGTATTTTCCCCTCGCGCAGACCCGTTGTTGGCGCGGGATCGGCCTAGGGCCGAGTCGCATTATCTGACTTTCGAGATACAGATGCTGTTCCCCTGGTGCCCTGATTCTCGACAACCGTCTCCGCGCGACACGCTCCCCATTGAGTTTGAAGACAAGCACTACATCCACGCTCACGACCATTTCCGACGGCGCGCAGACGCAGGTTGACTTGAATCTTCATCTCCGTCCTGCGCTCCGACGGTGCAGATGGAGATGGTGCGTACACGGCGGATTCACGCCCGTGCACATTATGCACAAGGGCGGGCACAGACACCGCTCCTTCCTCCGCGGCGTGCACTTCGCTCTGATGGCACTTGGACCCTGGGAAGGCCGTGCTGTCGCTTTCGTTCTCGGTGCGTGTCGTTTCCTCTCTGTGTGTACATTCGGACGTACTGACACTTGGTGTTCTAGCAGGTTGCGAGATCGGTGCGTTGTGCCTCCGCATAACGCTGGCGTCGTCCGCGTCCACGCTATCAATGTGCCTCGCGCTCGGAGAGCCCGACGAAGTCGACGTGCTTCTGGAGACGCACGCCGAAGTTGTTATACAGCCGCAGTAAACAAGAAGGCACGGGTCGCGATCTCGGAGAAGACCCACGTACGTGTGCTAGTATTATATCTACTGTACAAAGTGCGGTCGCGCTTGGGGCTCAAGATACGGCCGAAAAAATATAGTTGTTTCAAGTAGCACTGCAGAGTGAACACACACGGACGGGGACTGCACATCGACGGCGGGAGACTTTGAATACACGAGAAGACGTGTCACGCAACGCGATCTAAGTTTTTTCATGCTGGCTCTTGTTGGATTCTGCTCACTGCCAGTCCCATTCTCCTTTGTCCTCTACTCTCTCCCCGGTCCTTCCGCTACAACGTCCAACCCGCACTCCGCCGTCGTCCAAGCAGTCGCGGTCGCCATGACGCCCGCGCGCAAGCTACACGCTCGAACGTAGTTCGGCGCGCGTGCGCGTCGTTGTCACTGGGCGAAAGGGTGGCGGGCTCTGAGCGAGGCCGTGTAGGTATGTACGCGATTCTCATCTGTTGCGCCGATGGCAAGCAGCCGCTACGTTGAGGGCAGCTGGCGCGTCGTGCCGGACGGCGAGACTGACGGCCTGGTAAGTCTCCGCGCGTTTCTACGTGTTTTCTCTGATTTGTGTTGATGCACCGCACTGAATATTCTTGCAGTATCCGTGCAGAGCTCAGCTCCCACAGCCGAGCAGAGTCTGCTCGCGAGGCCTTGAGGCTGCCGCGTAAAAGATTGGGCGGTGCACCACGTCCTCCTCCGCCCCACGCTCCGTCTGCTTCGAAACCGGGCACGTCGACCATGTCTCGCGCAAAGCCCTCCGTCGTCCTGCCCTCCTGATCTAGCACCACAGGCGAAGTAATCGCCATGCCCTTCGTCCGTCGGCATCGCTCAGCCGAGGAGTGTATGCGCACGGTCTCCGACTCTAGGTGAGCACGCGATGGACGGCGCATTCCCCACAGGTCGGTCAGGCAACGAGGTTTTTGTCACCCGCAGATTCGCGGGTTCGAGGATGACACCCGCGCAACCTCGCCCATCGAGTAATGCGCACGAGGCTACCGCTCGTCGACATCGAAGGGCCCGCTGTCGTCCACGCTGTGAAGACTGGTACGCGATGCATCGCACCTCGACACGTGCAGCTTGACAGCATGACCGCCGCAGCGAAGCATATCACCACTCGACAGCACCACCTGTCGACCGCTCTCCAGTACTCGGCATGCTCGGACCGACATCGATGAGCCCGCCAGTGTTGACCTGCGCAAAGGCTCCATCCGCTTCGACTAGTCATGCCCTGGTTATGGGTGACTTTTCGGGTACCCTAGGGTACCTCCTGGGCCCTAGGGCCGGCGCTTATCGCCCTAGGGAAGGGCGCACGCGCACCTAGGGCCGACACCAGTCGCCTAGGGCATGCACTCCAGGTCGATGTTCAGACCTCGGTCGTACCCAGTGTGACAGTTTTGCCCGCTGCGAAGTCTCTCGGACTGGGTACGACAACCTGCCTGCTGCCATTTCTCTCGGACTGGGTACGACGGCCAGGCTGCTGCCATTTCTCTCGGACTGGGTACGACGGCATGGGTCCTGCATGACTGCATGTGACCTGCTGCTGTTCGGAGATGACACCCTGCTGTTGCCGCGAAAATGGCAGCTCGCAGGCTGTCGTACCCAGTCCGAGAGAAATGGCTCGCAGGCCATCGTACCCAGCGTGAGAGAAAAGCAGCAGGTCGCAGGCCGTCGTACCCAGTCCGAGAGAAATGGCGGTAGCTAGGCCCTCGTACCCAGTCCGAGAGGAGAATGGCGGGCCGCAGGCTATCGCACCCAGTCCGAGAGAAATGGCTCACAGGCCGGGGTCCCAGCCTGAGAGAAACCACTGTGTCGGACTGAGTCCGACACACATGGCAGGTCGCAGGCTGTCGTACCCAGTCCGAGAGAAATAGCAGCAGCCAGGCCGTCGTACCCAGTCCGACAGTAAAAGTGATGGGTCGAGGCTGTCGTACCCAGTCCGAAAGAAATTAATGGCATCAGCCAGGCCGTCGTACCCAGTCCGAGAGAAATGGCAGCAGGCAGGCTGTCGTACCCAGTCCGAGAGACACAGCAGGTCGCAGGTCGTGCTACTCAGCGTGAGAGAACAATAGCAGGCCGCAGGGTGTCGTACCCAGTCCGAGAGAAACAGCAGGTCACAGGCCGTGATACAGTGCAAAAGAAAAATAGCAGCTTGCAGGCCATCGTACCCAGTCCGAGAGACACCGCAAGTCAACAGACCATGGTACTCAGTGTGAGAGAACAATAGCAGGCCGCAGGGTGTCGTACCCAGTCCGAGAGAAGCGGCAGGTCACAGACCGTGGTACCCAGCATGAGAGAAAAATAGCAGGCTGCACGGTGTCATACCCAGTCCGAGAGAAATGGCTCACAGGCTGTGGTCCTAGCCTAAGAGAAACCACTGTGTCGGACTGAGTTCGACCCTCATGGCAGGTCACAGGCTGTCGTACCCAGTCCGAGAGAAACAGCAGGTCAACAGGCTGTGGTACCCAGTGCAAGAGAAAAATGGCAGGTCGCAGCCTGGCGTACCCAGTCCGAGAGAAATAGCTCACAGGCCGCGGTCCCCAGCCTGAGAAAAACCACTGTGTCGGACTCAGTCCGACACATATGGCAGGCAGCAGGCTGTTGTACCCAGTCCGAGAGAGACAGCAGGTCACAGACTGTGGTACCCAGTGCGACACAAAAAATACCAGGTCGCAGGCTGTCATACCCAGTCCGAGAGAAACAGCAGGATACAGGCTGTGGTACCCAGTGCAAGGTTGTCATATTCAGTCCAAGAATAGCAGGTCACAGGCCATCATATGCAGTCTGACACAGATGGCAGGTTGCACGTCGTCGTACCCAGTCCTATCTATAGGCCGCAGGCCTAATGCTACGTTAGGCCGCCCGACTTTCCGCCCCTGTATCCCTTCCTTCCTCCCTCGTTTCGGTCCCTCGGCTATCTCAAAAGATCGCCCGACATCGAATCTACCCACTACCCG
>NW_020939767.1:7500-12500 GCF_003851025.1 Sparassis crispa | reverse complement strand
TCTATAGTATCGATCGCGAGGGTCACTCATGCGTCGAAAAGACCACGATTGGACTTGTTTGTCCGTCGTGAACTGGGCGACGCATTAAAGAGAAACATCCGGGAGGTTTACCGCGATGTGACCCCTGTAATGAGGGTAGTCCTAAAACGCCATCTCAGCTATTGGGATAGGCGTCTTAAATTTCCATGGGACTGGCGTATTGACGTCTACAAACCCTGGAGGGACCGGCAATCCCTTCCAACCCCCATTACGCAGGAAGCCCGGGAGGAGTATACCTCGATCATGACTTGGAATGTTAATGGATTCCACTCCAAGATAATTGAGATTGAGGATGCCTTAAGGACGGAACGAGTTGCGGTTTGCGCTATCCAAGAGACCCTTGTAAATAGCGGCGCCAAACCTTTGGTTATCCAAGGGTACAACTCTTATACGGTCCCCTGGGAAGAGGGATTTAGAGGACAGGCTGTATTAATAGACAACAGATTACCTTCCTATCGAGTCCCCCATGAGGAGCCATGGCTCTTACATGTCAAAATATCGCATTGGCGGCATGCCAGTGGTGCTAATAAGGTACTACACATTATGGGCGTGTACTTCCCCTCCGGAGGAAATTACAGAGGCAGCAGACGTAAAAAGGTGCAGCGCCTCGTACAAATCACCAATGAAATTTTTGAGGAAAAACCTACAGACATAGTGGTAGTGTTGGGGGACTATAACATGGCCTTCGACAAGTTGTCTAGATACCTAAACAACTGCGACAATATAATAACGGGCATACATACGCGTGGTTCTAACTTTTCTCGATTCCCAGTTAGAGGAGGTCCTTCCGACCTCGACCACATAGTAGGAAGCCCCGATGTATATACATTTTTTCGCCGTCCACGAGTCTTAAGAAGGTACGCGGCTAGCGACCATCGCCCGGTGCTACTAAAGTGTCGAATTGTAAACGACGCCCCAATAGTACGCAACAACCGGGTTACATATAATAAAAAGATGATCAACCGCGGAAAGGAAGCGTTAGTTCTCTCGAATAAATGGGAGACCCTCTACGACCGACTTACCTACAGAGGTAGGCAAGAATTATGCACGTTCCGGGGCGAGCTGTCCCTGGGTACGGACAAATTTAATGACGTCTTCGATGAGGAGTGCAGGGACCTCCAAATGAAGAAAGATGTCGTAGATGGCAAACCGAAAACTAAACTTCCAAGAAAAATACAACAACTCTTAAGCCGATACAAAGGTTACTCCAAGCGTCTTGCCCAAGCAGAACGGCAAGGTAGCGCTGATGCGGATCACCTGCGTGTCCTATATTCCAGAGCTCGAAACAAGTTCCGCAAGGAGCAAGGGCAATGGAAGGCAAAACAGCGAGAGTTGGAGTACTCCAGAATAGCCGATGACATGGCCTCGTATGACTTTAAGTCAGCATGGACACGGCTGAAAGCGCGGACGAATCTGTCGAGTTCTACGGGCGAAGGACAGCCCATGAAACCTAGTCAACCTCTAAAGGATGACAAAGGGCATTTGCAGACAAGCCCAGAGGGTATACAAAAAGTGATGTCTGACCATTATAAAAAGCTCCTTCAGGACGATAAAGATGGTCAGATGCGCGACTATGAGTACTGGCGCGATAAATTCCCATATCAGGATGAGGTCAGTCGGGACTACGAACATCTGGGCCTTAGCGCTCCGATGGAATGGCCCGAATGCCTATCCTCAATCAGGGAGATGAACGGGGGTACATCTCCAAGTGAAGACGAGCTCCATATAGACGTCTTCAAGGGTATGGTCGGCGAGGAGTGTATGGCGGAGTTGAAAATTCGGAACCCACAGTTCGTACGCAAGGATAATATCCAAGTGAACCTGCCGAAGAAACTGCTCCCAATGCAACCAAGAACGCCGATGGGGAAAGTAGTGTTTCACCTACTTAATTCAGCTTGGGAACTGGGGGATATCCCAGAGGCCTGGGAGGAGAACACCATCGTCTCTTTGTTCAAGAAGGGCGATCCCGAGCTACCGAATAATTATCGGGGCGTAACACTCATCTCTGTGTTGGAGAAAATCCTGACCGGAGTTATGATGGCACGTCTATACGGGACTCTAGAGAGTGCGGAAATTTTGGACCCCGAACAAGCGGGTTTCCGTCCCGGTGAAGAGGCCATTGGCCAATTCATTGCACTTGCAGAAATAGTCCGGCGGCGCGGAGTAGTTGACGAAAAACTCCGTATCACACCAACCTTTGGAATCTTCATTGACTTCAAAAAGGCATATGACAAAGTGCCTCACGGGATGTTGTGGGTGGCTTGTGAAAACATGGGGATCAAAGGTCATATGTTGCGTATGATCAAAGCACTCTACAAAAGAACACGAGTAGCCGTACGGGCGGGGGGCGGCAATGCTGAGGCTTTTGACCTATGGAGAGGTCTCAGACAAGGTTGCCTCCTTTCACCTATACTTTTCATTATCTTTGTAACAAATCTTCTGCAGTACATTCGATACCAGGACGTGGAACATGGAGTCGATGTACCGCATAAGATGATTTGGGACAAGAACCAGGCGAGATGTCTTGGATTGCTATATGCAGATGATGTAGTTGGCTTTGAAGGGAGTATTGAATATTCTCGGAAATTCATATCCAACTTGTATAGATGGAGTAAGGACTTTGGAATGGAGATAGGATATGATAAATGTGGTATAATGCTTCAAAGGGGAGGTCAGGTCTCCCCTATTGGAGCAAGTGGGGGCACGGTCTTACCCGCCGGCTTCGGCTTCCCCGCTAGTCCTCAAACCAGAGGGCAACACTGTCAAATTGTTCCGGAACACCCTAAAGCTCGTTGCGCCGCCCATCGTATAGTAATAGAAATGGGCACCTCACAGTCCTGAGGGTATGGAAACAGTCAACGAGATGCAGCTTGAAAAGGCGAATGGGTTATCGGCAGCGAAGGTCCTCACTCCGGAGTGATCAGCGTTCAACGACTAGACGGCAGTGGGCCCGGAATCGCAACTTCTGGGCTTAAGATATAGTCTTTATAACAGGGAAACTTGTGGTCCGCACCTAAACACTACAGGCTGGTTTTATGCTTTCGAGCATACCTGTGGGAGCCCGAAGTCGGACAGCCTCTGAAGTCGACCGTTTAGTTAGTGGACAGGTTGCCAGCTGTCAGCTGTGGGGGAAAACTGTACCCCAAGAGGTAGATATTCTCGCCTGAGGCTAAACAAGGCTGCTCGCATATGGGTTAGAAAGTGCGCACATTACCTACACGTTTGTATCTGCGAAGTCATTGGGAGCCCCAAAGGCATCATGAAAAACCAAACTTCGAATAGAGAGTGGCGCTGGTCAGGAGATAATTGGAAGGGCAAAGCTCGGTGGACTCCCTAGTAACTCATAAGTACAAGTAAATCGTGGCAGGGTCCCTCCCTTGGTAAAGGAGGCTAACAAGAAGGATACAGAAGGCCCAGCTGCGTAGGGAAACATTTTGAGACCTGGTTCAAGTCGAGCTAACCCGAAAAGGTGGACCAAGATTCTGGGAATCTGCTCCTCAAAATCCCCCACCATTTATTTCTGTTCTTACCCGAAAAAGCCATTGGCTAGTTGTTGCCGTAGAGAAAAGCAATGTGGTCAACGGATAACGCACTGCGATTGCGCTTCGAACAAACCAAATTTGCAACACCAGAGGGAGAAATCCCGAAGGTGGACCACTACAAGTACCTGGGGATCACGGTAGATCGTTTCTTTGCCGATTCTCGGGGAGTTATCGAAGGTGAAGCCAACACTGAAACCAAGTACGTTAAATACTTGGCCGATAAGGGTCGAAAGACCTTACATGCACTAAGGCCAGTGCTCACCGACCGCTCTTGCCCTTTGCCCATAAAAGTGGCTGTAATCCGCACGTTTCTCATCTCCCGCATGTTATACGGAGGAGAATGGTTGGCGTTTAAGCAGACCAATGCTGCCCCAATTCAACGAATCGTCAATACGGCGATTAAGTGGTCGTTGGGACTACGCAGCAACGATACTGTAACTGAATCCTGGACATTGTCATATGAACTTGGCATCCCCTCCGTCGAGGAGGAAATGGCGGCAGCCCGAACGCGGCTGTTCACCAAAGCCAAGAATCGCTCACGACCGATGAAGACATGGCTTCATGAGTTGACCACACTACCAATGTGGGGGCAAAAACGTACGTGGCTGAGTACATCAGCACGAGAAATACAATTGCTCTTGAGTAAAAAGGATAAATACGGGACTCTTTTAAATAGACGGGGCGCCGCCCCAAGGCAACAAACGCCACCAGCAGGACCACGCCCGAGGGATGCCTTGGATTTGGGACAGATTGAGGAGCTGTTAGAGGGAGTGTGTCATGACGGTGATATCCCTCTCCGTGAATGGGCCTTGAGAGGTAGGATGTACGAATTGCATATCCGGTCAAACCGATATTCGTCACCTATGCTAGATGAAATAAGAAATCTTCTGGCAGGCATAGTCGACCCCGAAGACGTGGACTTACAGTTCCCTGAGGGTTTAGAGCGAACAGCTCTACGCATTATGGATAATTCCTTCGATGCGGCTTTCGAGCGATCCCAGATGTTGACCTTAGTGGCCAACCCAAAGAAAATGCACTGGGAACATGAGACGGTACGTTCCGTCCGAGACTGTGTATTGGAACGTCAGATGGAGGCTAACCATTCGGTTACCTTTGAACAATGGTACGACAAGTATGCCCTCGGTGCAACGAGGGGTTTCATACGAGCCTCCATCAGACGACCCGACTTGAGAGACGGTGTGAAATGGCTAGTAGCGGCTCGAACCCGTTCTTTTCCACGAGTGGAAGAACGGTGGCGAGCAATCACATTTTCTGGAGAAACCCCTAGTTTCTCTAAAGAGAACTGTCCTTTGTGTCAGTCTCCGATCAAGCCAGGGTGGGAATGGGCACACCTGATGCTGGAATGTAAACATGCAAGAGTCCGAGGCGCACGACGGCGCCACTTGGGGACTAGCATCA
>NW_020939766.1:0-46409 GCF_003851025.1 Sparassis crispa | reverse complement strand
ACATACCAGACCCGGTTCGTGCAACCCCTGAGCCCCAATTCTCAAGTAGCTACACTCAAATATACGCGAAGAGGACTATTTTGTCCTTGACCATGACAGAGAAATTAAAGAAACCTAGCCAAATTCGTGCTTGTATCAAATTATGGTCCGCAGTCGATTTGTCTTGTTCATTTGCAGTGCCGGCACACTCACGGGTTTGTCTCTGGAGCTTGCGCGGCTTTCAGGCTTCGAAGTCGTGGCTGTTTCGTCCAGCATCGCCATATCATGTTGCCACTACCAGCATTAGCAACCAGACGATGCAATGGACGACGTTTTCGTCCAACATCGGACCAACTCCCAGGAAATCTGAAACACCGTCATATCTCTGGTGCCTCTGTCCCCGCCGGAGCGCCATGATATCTTCCGCTGTGCGAAGTCTGGAGGAGACTACTCACATATCAGTGGGTGATATCCCCGCTTTACTCGCTGCGATAAAGTTTTCGATTCCTGGCATTACTATCAGCTAATAAGTTTCTTCAGATGCTGGGGGATTCGGCCGTAACCTGTATGCAAGATAATACTTTTTCAAGTCTATGGTTCCGCGCAATAGTAGAAAATTTGACTTTTCATCACTTCCTGTGTGTCCTTCCGGATGACAATGCCGCCAGGATACCTGCGCTGGGCAATAGCGACAGAAGATCGCGCCCATATTTTTCCTAGGCTCAGGCTCTCAGCGCGGAAGAAGAAGCGAGATGCCAGGATCATAATCCACGGCCCACCTTCCGCACTGGAGTAGGTGACTGATGCTTTCGTAGACACTGGCGCGCCGTTCAGGCGTTTATGGCTGCGGTATTTCAGGCGTTTGTGATGGGATGACCTCTAAGCCTACGGGCAATGGCCGCATGTAGGTGCATTTGGCTGCGCAGGCAGTGATTAAGGTTTCCTGACCACGAAAGAGGGTCAGTCCGCACGAGAGGAAAGACCTCTAATATGAGGAAAGTGTCCCACGGCAAAACTGCCCCGCGCAAGAGGCCATTATCAAAATAGGGTGTCCCTACATGCCAAGCCAGAGCGTCCAAAGTGACGTCTAATTTGGATGCATCTGAGACAATGCCGTGTTACTATTGACGCCGTTTTGCATGAGGGGGCTTTCAATAATCGCGGTGAGTCAACCGCAAAATTTCCCCTTTCAACGTGGAAAATATGCGGTCAATTCGGCTACACTGAGAATTCGGACTTAACTTGCTTACTCTTGGTATGAGGATGATCACGGGCATGGACCCGGATGTTGTAATGCCCATTCCTGAAGCCACTGCCCCGAGATAAGCCATCTGTCACTGGTGGCGGTGAGCAGCGGCTGTCTGACACTTCAGATATCGGTGGCAGAATTCTCACACGTACGTTCACACACGTGGTCGATCTGCTTCATATAAATAGCAGGAGCAAGCGCTTTGAGAAGCTACGCTATCTGCAGATCATTCTCACCTTACAAACGTAGACGGACGGCCACCGCTAGAGAGGGCGGACGATGAGGTTTGAACGATCTTGTACACAGATGGCAACAAGCCAAAGTACGCCATCGATACATCGATGATCGGCGGCTGAACGAAGTCCCGCAGGTAAGTGAGGTATGTGACATGTCTTGTAGATTAGACGAATTAGTAGAGATACATCGGTTATGGTATGAATGCTACAGTACTACAATAACCTCGCAGCCAGCGCAATCTAGAAGTCCAGATAGTCCCTGCCTTCGGTCCACCCCGCACCTCCCGTCGTAACGGTGCCATACGCGTCCTCCGCGACGGCGCCGTCCACGTCTCGGAACGTAAACTCCCGCTTGAACTTCGTCTCGAGCGACGCAAGCGTGCCGATGAGCTTCGTGCACGCCTGCTCCAGAATCACCGCAGGCGTGACGGACCCATCCGTCTGCACTTTGATAAGGAAATGCGGCTGTAGCGGGTGCGGTACTTTGTAGCCGGCGAAGAGGACTTGTGGCATCGAGAGTAATTGGCTGGTGGGTGGCCCAGCGTGGGTACGGCATCCAAACGTGCAAAGAATAGAGAACGATACGTACGCGCGAATCATGTTGCCCAGCGTGTGGTCCTGCTTGAGGATTTTGATGGTAGCAGCGTTTCGGGATCTTCGTGTCCTCAGTTACCTCAACGCTGCATAACGGCAAGGACAGGTCGTGAGGGTGGGCACAGCACCAGAGGAGCGCATCACGCACGGCCCTTTCGCCCTCTTCCAGAACGAATAGCTCATATCGATTCGGCGCGTTCATATTTGTCTACACGAGAGTAATGAGGGCGATGTAGTCAATCCAACGTGTTGTGATGGAGAACAGGAAATGCGATCATGTAAAACCATGAGTAAGAGGATACGTCATGAACAGCAGTTGGACAGGTGAGGAGATTTTATCTTGTCTTCATGGTGAATGTAGGACGGGGGAAGCTGACTGCTCACCTACGGGTAACGGACTCACCTGCAAGAGAACAGTCAGCACAAGGTCAGCTGAACCTGTCGAACAGCTGAAGATTCAGGACACATTTTGTGATCATGGTGAATCATTGACAATAAATAAAGGCACTACGGCCAACATCATGGTGAGACAGCAAGGAGAACGAACTCACCAACGAAGAGACGGTATGCGTAGGAAGCAAAAACGAAGACAAAACGAGCGTCTAATCAGCAAACCCTCAAGTGCAAATAAATCCAAATACCCCGCCACAACCGAATCCGGTCAAACACAAATTCCTCGCCGTTAGATCCTCAACCAAGCCCTCCTCAAGGTCAGTATGCCCCATCGATGACGTCCAGATGCTTGTCAGTGTAATGTGCAGCCCTTCAGCTTCCCGTAGAATGTCTTCTTGCCGGGAAATGAAGTGTTGACGCCGCTGGATGCATTGGACCTACTGTGGATGATGCTGACCTCGGGACTGGTTACAGAAAATGCCGACACGGTTCTCCAACACTCGCAAGCACCGCGGCCACGTCTCGGCAGGTCATGGACGTGTCGGAAAGCATCGCAAGCACCCTGGAGGTCGTGGTCTTGCTGGTGGTCAGCACCACCATCGGTACGTCACTTGGCCTTGTTCTGTGCAGCGTGAGCTAAAGCACCGTTTGCCCTTGCGTTATGTAGAACCAACTTCGATAAGTACCACCCTGGTTACTTCGGTAAAGTTGGTATGCGCCATTTCCATCTGACGCGCAACTTGCAATGGCGCCCGATCATTAACGTGGACAAGCTGTGGACACTTGTACCCGAGGAGGAGAAGCAGGGCTTGTCGGAGGATTCAGAGGTTGTTCCTGTAATTGATACCCTCCAACACGGGTACGGCAAGGTGTTGGGCAACGGAAAGTGAGCACGGCGAATTCGTCTGTTGCAATGATGTTACTGACATCCCCCCAAGGTTGCCGAAGCTGCCGTTCATCGTTAAAGCTCGTTTCGTATCGGCCAAGGCAGAGTATGTGTATCTTAGCAGCATTAGCATTGGAAACATTCTCATATGTTACCTGCAGGGCCAAGATCAAGGAAGCCGGTGGCGTTGTGAAGCTAATCGCTTAGTGCATCTACTCTCTCTCTCTATCATCTGGCATCATATAGCACTTACCACCACATGCACATGACATGACACGCGCGGCTTCCTATGCCATTTATGCTGTATCATCGCGCAATTGCACCATGGGACATTTTGACTGCGGTCTGCAATCTCCGATCTGAATATTCGAAAGGCAAGTTCTATCTGCGCCCCAAAGTTGATGCGACACCGTCGCGGTTGAAGATGAGAGATGTTAATATTCTCCTGTCCTGGGCTTGGTAACGTTATGCACTTTGCTGTCGAATGGATGGCAGGTCGAGCAATTGTGTTCTGGCTGGCAGAAAGCCCGCATGGTCATTGGACAGACCTCTCACGTTCCGCAGCGGGAGCAATATGCTGTGGTCGGGAGCATGAGAGGAGACGCTGAGACCCCAAACAGCCCAAATAGTACGATTGTATGCGCTACATTTGCCAGATATTCATCGTGACCAGCGCCTGTGGGCTCTGTGTCACATTTGTTCCGCATTCGATGGTTTCCTGCCAAGGTATTTGAGCCGAGAGGTGACTCGAAGTGACGGAGAGAGGCGGAGACTGTCAGGGGTACTCCTGGAAAGCCAGTGGTGCTCGGAATGACAAATAAAAGACTGGAGATAGAGAGCTGCGCTTCCCGCCGGCGACCATCGTTTCCTGTTCTTTCACCCTCTCCTTCACCATTGCCCCGGACGATGGCAGCAATTGTCGCATGGTGTAAGCCGTAGTCTGGTACGAGCACCCCTTTCGTTTCAGACCGCTGACTGCCCCCCTCAGATAATAACCAGTATTCCACTTGGAACAGGACCCGCCGACTCCACCAGCAACCATTCCTCGCTCGCGTCGATACCAGGGCGTCTCGCAGGGCAACAGAGATGGCGCAAGAAGCCGTTGTTATTAACATGGGCGACGTCGCAAGTCCCGAGCATACCGACAGCCAGAAGAAGTCAGACACCCTCTTCGGCCCTAACATCGGGATCGTCAATGCGGGCCCTGAGTGGGCTGACAGACACGAGAAAAGCGTTGATGAGCTCACACCGGAGATTGTGAAGAGCTGGATCTCTAAGAGCAAGGAGGTGCGTACGCTTATGGTCTTCCACCGCGTCAGTGTGCATGATGTATTCTCATTATCAGAATAACCTGTCCACTACTACGTTGCAAGCTCTTGTTAACCTGAAGCGTCCCACTCTCCGACTCACGCCATTAGAGGTTGCCCCTCGGACGACCCTAATCACGCGGACTCCCAACACCACCATGGCCTCGAATTCGAGTTTGACTGTGACGCCCCCAAGTGTGGGATCAGCGTACAGGTGCTCCTATCTCCGAAACATCGCCTCTCGGGGAAGTACGACGCATCTGGGATGTCCAAATTCCTCGTCTTCGAATCGGTTGTCGATGGGGGCTTTGGCAAGACGCTCAAGCTGGAGGAAGGCGCCACGCTCGAATTGGGCAGGTTTGAGCATCGGCCGGATGCTCCGACCGCCGAGAAGGACAACCCTGGGGACGCATCATTTGGGGCTGATGCAGAATCGCACCATGTGGTGGACCCAAGTTCTGATACAGCCACGTCTGCTTGGAATAGGAAACGCTTCACTAACTTCAATTTCCGGAAGCGTGAGCACGACCGATCCGTGGCTGGTCCCGCCATAGCCGTCCTCGATGCCGAAGTGAACTCTCACGGAGACGATGACAAGTCGAAGGAGTATGACAAGGATGAAATTGACGTTGGTGTCAGAGTCACTATCCGGTTATCTGCGCTCGATGAGGAGGGCAAGGAGCTGCCATCGGTCAACGAGCAGGTGACGTATCTTCATGTAGTACGTTTCGGCATCCCTCCGACTGTTATCGAGGGGGTGCCCGTGGAGGACAATAGGCCGTGGGTCGTCAAAGTTGTCAAGCGCGAAGCAACTGTAAGTACTTATACATATGCGTCAATAAATCAAATTTATCAAATTTTGTTGTAGATTGGTCCCCACTCATTCCACCTGCATGAAATTTATGGTCTTTCGTCTAACTCCACAACGGCATCGCAACCAGTTGCAACAACTCCCCCCACCGATACCCACGTCTACCCACCCGCCACCGAACCATCGGCCACTCCTCATGAGGATGAGCCCTCATCGGAATGCTTGCTCTGTCTTTCTTCTCCGCGCGAGGTGGTGCTATTACCTTGCCGTCATCTTGTCGCCTGCAGAGAATGCGCAATCAACATGATCGAATTTGGCGCTGGCGGAAACATTGTGCATCAGGAAGACGAGACAAATGCTACCACCGGTACGGAAGGCGCGAACGGTGAGAACGGCAATGCAACAGATGGAAACACTGCTGGCGTGCCCCCAGGCTCCGAGGCTGATGCCCCGCAGCCCGTGCCCGTCATTCCGATAAATCCCAGACGCAAACGTAAGGCGAAGGGCTGGTTCTGTCCAGTCTGCCGTCAGCGTGAGTATCTTTATCCCTGTCGGACGTTTTAGTTTATTTATTTTTGTCTCATTTCGCGCAGCATATACGTCTTTACTCCGCATCACCACTACTCCTCCCTCGAAGGATGAGAAGGACGACCCCCGTGAATCTACCGACGGGGATGACCGTGATGACCTGCCCCCATCACCATCTATCACCGTTCCTTCTCCTACTGCTAATGTTGGCCGTACGGGCGTGCCGTCCCGCGGCGGATTCTTTCGCTCGTTCCGGCCAGGAGCGCTGCAGCCGGATGTCGAACGCGTGCAGGCGCTAGGCCCCTTCGCATAGTGCCCCTGCTCGCCTCCCACCCTCGATTTGTATTTCTTGCTGGATAGTGTACAGTCTCTGACGCTCTGACGCTAATCTGTGCTTGTGCTGTCTGTAATTATTTATCGCTGTACGACCATCGATCGGCGGTGCCGCATCTTGTCTTGTGTGTGCTTTTTACGGTCCCCTTCCTTCTCCTCGCATCTCGTCCGTTTAATCGTTCCTCGCCGACGCTACTCGCGCGTATGTTTTGTTGCGTCACACGAACTTGGATGTAGTTGTGCATCACTGCTTTCCCCACGTTATAATAGTATATTGTATTTTTTGTGTCTCTCTATCAACTTGCCTGTCCTTCTGCTTTCAGAACGCGGATATGCTTGCATGGCTGGTTTTCAACGACTCAATCGAGCCGACTCAGCCGAGGATGACAGTGAGATCTGGGAGCGCGCCGATTGATCAGGGGATCGGAGGCGCCACCGCCGCGGACTTGCGGGCCTTGTCCCCGAATTCCTTACCGAGCTCAGCGTCCCCTTCCAGCTGCAGTCTTGCCTGCAGGCTGAAACGAACACACAGGCCGCAGACACTCCTTTGACACTGGATCTCTCCGTATACCAGCTTCTGCAATATTCTCTCGAAGCATCCTCAGGGTTTGGATACTCCAATCTGTGATTTTAAAGCTCGCGCTGCGCATTGCTACCACGCGTTTCCCCGCGTTACCACTGGCCCTTTTGCACAACGACCACTCTCCCATCGTTAGACTCCATTGTGCAGCTGCAAGATAATCTCAATGTCTACGGACCCGTACGACGCGGTGCAGCAGGAAATACAAACGTCACTGCAGACGGCGTCCACGCTGCGTGCGTCGTACTTGCGTATCCGGAGTACTGCGCGGGAAGACAGCGAGGAGCTGGGTTGGGCGCGAAATGAGGTGCGTTTTCCTGATATTAGCGGCTTGGTACATGAGATATTGACAAAATTGATGTTACTATGGCGGTTTAGCTCAAGGCGACCCTCGCGGCTTTGGATGCGGATTTGGAAGACTTGGAGGAGAGTGTGAAGTCTGTCTGCCGCAATTCTCCCTCGAGACACGTATTGATTCGAATTTCCTGTTCTCATGCATCAGAATTGTTGAAACTACAGGCGCGCGGATGTTTGGTTTGGAAGAGTCGGAAGTCATCGAGAGAAGGCGGTATGTCGGGCATGTACGGCACGAGCTTGAGGTGTGTGCGTCGATTGTTCATATTTCGTTTCTCTTGTGAACACTTATGTTCATTTGATGCCCGTACGGTCTCCGGAAACGACAGAGCATGCGAGCAGAAATCGAATCCGAGGCTGAAAGTCGAACCCGGCTAAAGTCGCAGGTCAGACCTCCTGCAGAGATCTCTCGTGGAGCCAGCCAGCCATTACCTGCGGATGAAAGGGACGAGCAGTCTGAGTGGGCCAGGCAGGAGCAACAGGCGAGTTTCACGGTTTAAGCCTCGGATGAGATCGTTTACCTCTTCATCGCGTAGATGATGATTCGCGAGCAAGACCAGACAATTGACACCATTTCCGGCACACTCAGCACTATTGCACAGCAAGCGGGACTGATGGGTAGAGAAATCGGCGAACACAACGAGTTGGTGGAATGGTCGTCGTAATTAACAGGGTTGGTGTGATCTAACGGGATTACTTCATTCGCAGAATGCTTGGTGACATCGAGCAGGGCGTAGACCGCACAGACTCGAAACTCGGCGACGCCATGCACAGAATGAGGCGATTTATTCGCCACACGGAAGGTGCGCAGCTGTGGTTGATTAAGATGAACCTGCATTGATCGCACTCGTGTATCGTACCTGAAGAGACAAAATCTGGCTGGTGTATCATCATCCTTATAATCATCCTGATGGCCCTGCTGCTCGCTGTGATCCTGGTATGACCGCGTACTGGTGTGATCAATTTGAGGCGGAATGTCTTCTCGATGATACCATACTGACCTTGTACTGGATATATCTGGCGATCTGCTACGTTACATAGTTGTTCTCTGGCTACCTATATGATCCGGATCAGTGGATGGCTTTGCAACTCATGTCATGTGGGTAAGCGCTCGATCATGTGATATGCCTTGTTTACGCGTTGTTTGTTCTGCTGCCAGCCGCCACGCGCCGTTCAAGTTCCGCGGCGGCGAGCTGGTTCCCTCTACATTCTGGCGGCTGGTCGTCTTGTTCTTGTCGACGACGGCGACGATAACAACATATTCTAACATCACTATATTCTATATTCGTATAATTTCTCTCCGTATTTCTTACCCACGACCGTAATGTCTCCAACAGCCCCCAACAGCCCACCTCGCGCGCCTCCAGCCAAGTACCACACCCCCTTGGGCACGCGCTGGCAGAAGGAGAAGGCGGCTGCCGGGAGCGGCGCGTTCGACTACCCCGAGGACGCCAAGTATGTCGGACCGTGGGTCATCGGCGAGTGCGTCGGGAAGGGCGCGAGCGGGCACGTGAAGATAGCGCGGCACCGGCGGACGGGGCAGCTAGCGGCTGTAAAGATTCTGCCACTGCAGCCGTTCGTGAATTCGCGCGCGTCGCTCGCGAGCAAGGCCAAGTCAGACAAGCAGCGGCTCGGCGTCGACCGCGAGATCACGATGATGAAGCTCATGAACCACCCGAACATCATGCGCATCTACGACGTGTACGAGGGCGAGATGGAGCTGTACCTCATCCTTGAGTATGTCGAGGGCGGCGAGCTCTTCGACTTTCTCGTCAACCGCGGCAAGCTCCCCCCGCTCGAGGCCCTCGCCTATTTCAAGCAGATTATCTATGGGTTGAACTATGCACACACATTTTCTATCATCCACCGTGATCTCAAGCCTGAGAACATCCTAATTCATTCACTCAATCCCCCGCTCATCAAGATTGCAGATTGGGGCATGGCTGCGTTCGCTCCACCTACTCTGCAGCTGGAGACCAGCTGCGGGAGCCCCCACTACGCCAGCCCAGAAATTGTCAATGGGCACAAGTACTGCGGGACGGCAACCGACATCTGGAGCTGCGGCGTGATCTTGTACGCCCTGCTCACCGGCCGCCTTCCATTCGACGACAAGAACGTCAGGACGCTCTTGGGCAAGGTCAAACTGGGCAAGTATGACATGCCGAGCTTCGTCGACCCGCTTGCCAAGGACCTCCTGTCGCGCATGCTCGTCGTTGACGTCTCGAGGAGAATATCTGTGAGTTTGCGGAAAATCTCTGCTTGCACTCACCTAACACCGTCCCCTAGATGGCTGAAATATTGGCGCACCCGTGGCTCGAGGGATTGACGCCGGGCATCACTTATGTTCCGGCGCCATCAGTCTCGGAGCTGGCGCAGCCGCTGCCTTCCGCACTCCATATCGACCGTGACCTATTCGAGTCTCTCTGTGTCATCTGGGGGCGCCACGCAGACATCGAGGGTATCCGAGCGGACCTGCTGAGCGTCCCTGGCCGAGGCACTCTCGCGAAAGCGTTCTATTTTCTTCTGCAGAAGCACCGCGAGAAGGCGATGGAGGAACACGGGATCCTTATGGACATTGACGAGATCTTCAACGCGGCCGGCAAGGTCGTCACGAAACAGTACGCCGCGCCGCGCTCGGCCAAGAAGCCGGCGCAGACGCACCCCGAGCCGCACTCCAACGTCGGCGCCGAGTCGCAGATCCCGTACCCACTCTCGACCCGCGTCGCCCCGGGCCCGCCGCGCAGCCAGTCCCCGAATGCGCGTGCTCTGGCCATCGTGACGGACGTGCCCCTCGAGCGGCCCGTCTCTCGCTCGATCCCCTCGCCCATTGGCCCGCGCCCACAGCGTCCCCGCCCGGCGTCCGCCATCGCCGCGGGCCGGAACTCGTACGTCGCCCCTGCAGGCACGTTCACGCCGAACCCGCAGGAAGCGCAGCGGTTCCTCGCGGCCCCCGACGCGCAGAACATGTTCGTGTACCCGCAGCATCGTGCGGTCCCGCCGCCGATGGTGCGCGGGCCCGCGATGTCCCCGCCTGGCTCCGCTGTGCCAGGGCCCGCGCACGGGCACCACCGTTCTTCACTTGGGGGAACGCTCACGGACGTGATCCACTCCCCAGTGCCCATGGCAGCGGCGGCGCTGCCGATGATAAGCGCACCGAAGGTGCCCGACGCGGCGCTTCAGCGCACGTTTGACGAGTATGCCACGATGGTGAATATGCAGGCGGCGTCGTGGAACGCGCGCGCGCAGGCACAGACACAGGAAGACGAGGGCCAACGTGGCGAGCATAGGCGGGCACCGTCTACGACTGTGCCGCGCTACAGCGTGGTCGGGAACGCGAACGGGAACAAGGAGAATTGGGACGCAGGCTCTGCGGCCGTGGGGAGACGGCTATCGGCTCATGCTGAAGGCGCGTACACCACCGGTGGGCTTGGATTCGGGCACTCTGTTCCTATGGCCAAGGAAATGGGGAACATGCTATTTATCAATGAACCAGGCGCTGTTGGGAAAGAGCACAAGAAAGAGGCGCGGAAGAGCCGACGTAAGTGCATTTTAGTTTGTCTGTCGGGAAGCGCAACAGTCGCTGACGTCCCCTTTTTCTTTCCCTCTCCATTCGCTGGTTGTTGTAGCGGCTACGATGGATTTGCAGGGCCCAACTGTGCTGCAGAAGAGGGCCACTTTCTCGGTTATTGGATCGCCGCGGCCCCCGTCACCCCCCAACGCCGCGGTGCTGGTCAATTCCCCGGTCGTGGGCGAGTTCAAGGGGTGGTTCTCGAACCTGTTCCACTGGAAGGTACAATCGTATCTGCTGTACTCGACGAACGACGTGGTCGCCACACGAAGCGAGACCACGCGTCTGCTCGCGCAGCTGGGCGTGATGACGGTGCTGGAGGAGTACGCGGGGTGGAGTGTGCTCAAGTGTCGGCTGGACGAGCCGGGGGACGGGGCACAGAAGCAGATGCGGTTCCGGGTCGAATTTTCTGGTGCGCCGGGCACGCAGGCGTACTCGCAGCCGGGGACGACCCCGCGGTTGTCGCAGATCCCTCCGTCGCCGCGCACGAGCACGTACGCGATGCCGCGCGTGTCGGCGGTGCGGCTGGAGGGCGGGCGGGCGGGCGGCTTCGAGACGACGATCGGGCTCGTGCTGGAGAAGGGGGCGGTGTCTACGTTCAAGATGATTTACCACCGGCTCCGCGGGGAGTGGCGGCTGGACACCCTGCATTCGCCCCGCACTGTGGCGGGTGGGGGCGGGGTCACGCCGAACCTGGAGCCGCAGCGGTTCGTGGCGTGATGGCGATCGCATGATCTGGGTCGTGTATCGGGGCGGGCGTTGCATTAGAGCGCTTTTGGGCAGTTGTGCGCACGGTCATCGCACGGTAGGTGTGTGTGGCTGGGTCTGCGCGTTGCGGGGTACGTACGTTGGCGTGTGTGTGACGTCGGACAAGCACAGTCTGGATTGTACCTATTGCGATGACTCCATCGATCCGTGTATTTTGATAGCACTAGTACCCAGTTAGTGGTACAACATTTCTAAGGCCGCGTTTGAGTGGCACAGGGACCGTGGAGAAGGGAAATAACGAGGCTCGGGCATCTCGGGCATGGTAGACAGGTGTCTGGTAGCACCAACAGATGGGCGTCTATGGGTCGCGCGGAAATATTAGTGCCCGCCAGAGTGGTAACTTTGCGCGAGGTTGTCCAGGGTCGAAGCAATTAAGGAATATTTTAATTACGTATTACAGGGATGGCAGCGATCCAGCGGCTGATAAGTGGAACACGACGCAATCTAACATCTTTACTATCACCATATCGGGCCATGCAATATAATAAACCTTGGTCTCCGTCGCAGGGCTGTCTGCGCGACCGCCCTTCCTCCTTCTCCTTCTCCTTCCCCCTGCCTCGACGACCTCGTCCTCCTGGCGTATGACCCTCTCCCGACCCCGCAATATCTCCCGGGTCTCCTTCAGCCCGACCCCGCGTTTTCATGAGCGACGGCGCCAGCTTCCTCGACCTCGCCCACACCCTTCACCAGGTTCACTTCAGCACGTGTGCGTACCCGCACCGCTCTTGCTGACATCGCCTGCTCACCTGTTTGATTTTTCTGCAGCCGCGTCGTTTGCCTGGCTGTTGTTCGACACGTTCCTTTCGTTTGGAGAGGAGGTACGCTCGCGCGCTTGTCGCGCTCCCACGCCTCCCCACAACTGATCGACGCTCTGCCACAGGTCGAACTGATATGGAAGTCGGTATCGTCAAATTCGCGTGCGCGTTCTGCCGTGCCGTCGCTCACGTTCGCTAGGTCTGCGAACACCCCGCCCAAGTTCCTCTATTTCTTCTCGCGGTACTTTGGGCTGCTCTTTCAAGCGCAAGTCCGAGTTATTTCCGTGCATGGTTTACATACCTCACTTCAGATCTCACAGGTCTCTGGCTGGCCAGATGCTTCCGCTCGAGTGCGTGTGCGCGTGTTTGACTCTGCCTGGACTCCGTGCTAATGCGATCCCCCTCGACCAGCTGTGTCCCGAATTTGATCTGGAGCGGCGTGTGAGTAGCCAGACGCGTAGATAGCCGCTTTGCATTGACGACAGACGAGACGCAGCGCGCTCCAAGTTCTCATCTTCAGCGTTGAGATCAGCCTTATGCTGCGCATATATGCATTCTATGGCAAAAGTAAAACTAGTAAGCCCGCGTGCACCACTTTGCCGCTATACTCCTTGTCCTGACGCGCCAGCGCCAGTCTCATACGTCCTTTCTATCGCGTTTATTGGTGCGTTCACCCTCGGTACACCTCATCTCTCGTGCTGACGTGACGGGGCGTGCTCAGGAGAACTGACGGTCATTATACTATTAATCCCCACCTTTTGTGAATCACTTGTAACGCGTGTTGCAGGCCATCATTGGGCTAGGCGTGTCCGCCTGGCCACGCTCGATTCCTTTCGTCACGCCCTTCCCGCCCGAGTGGCCCATCCGCGGGTGCTTCTACCCACCTCAACCGTCGTTCTACAAGGCCTCGTGGTGTGCTCCCTCTCTCCCTTCCCTCATTTTACTGTTCACCCGCTGATACCCGCCTAGGGTCCCTGTCATGGTGTTCGAATGTGCGTCCCACCTTTCCCCCTTTCCCGCGACCTCTTCCCGCCCCACTACATGTGCCTGACGCTTGCAGCTCATCTCCCGTGCACAGCGTTCCTGTTCGCACTGTCGCTCTACAAGTGTGCGGCGTACCGCCCGCTGAGGGAGGTCCCCATCCTCGCGCGCATCGTGCGCGATGGGACGATCTACTATGCTTTGTGAGTACCCTGCGCGTTGCGTTGTGTCGTCGGGCATGTTCTGTTTTGTTTTGTTTTGTCATATACTGTGCTGTTCTATTATGTTCTGCATTTTTAAAGCAATCTTCTACTGGCCTGTCCCGCTCCATTCTGCCCCGCACATCCCGTCCTGCCTTACCGTTTCCGTTTTTGTCTGTTTCGATGTTGTCGTTCTTTTGATCCCGTTTCCGTTTCCGTTCGACCGCTAACGGTCCCTGCAGCATTTTCGGTAAGTCGCGTGTCTATCTGACCTTACCTGGACTAATTCTGCTCCCAACTAACTGGTCTCCCGCTCCCCGATGGGATTCACCCACGCCGCAGTCACGATGTCTATCTCCGTCGTCGCGCCGTACGTCACGGACATCGTCCTCACTGACGTCGCCAACATGTACGTTACCCCCCTTCTCCCGCACCTTCTCTTCCCTTCCCTTCCTCGTCGGGCGCACCCACTGAAGCCGTGTTCCTGCAGCTGGATCTCGGCGATCTTTTCCTTCTCGGTCAGTAATCTCGCTCTGTAAATGTGGGACGTTAGGCTGAGTGTTGACTGCTTTACTGCCTCACCGTTCACTGTTGGCCTCCTGCCGACTTTGACCGCTTCCCGTTGCACCCTTAACCCTCCCGCCTCAACCCTGCTGCGAACCCGACCCACTGACCCGAAACCCAGGGTTCGCACCTCCTTCTCAGCGTGCGCAGCCTCGCCGCACAGCGCCGGTCGCTCGACGTGCTCACGCCCGTCATCTCAGAGGACCTGCCGATCGCCAGCGGGAGTGGGAGTGCGGGAAAGGACTCGCCGTCATCGTCGCCGTTGCCGTCGCCCGCGGACTATGTGCCCACAAATGTAGGGCAGGACTGCGTGGTGGTGAAAGACTACGCGGGTGCGCACGACGACGTTGAGGCGCGCGCGCTGGATACGTTCGAGCTCGTCCCCTGGCGCTCTGCGCGCGCGCACGAGTCTCCCTGCGTGTGTGGGAGCCATGAGGTCGTTGCCCGCGATGCAGGCTGGGGTGGGATGATGAGGCGCGGCACGGCGGGCGACGACGCACGGACGTCTGCTGCGTGATGGTTATACCTCGTAGTAATGCTATACATACCTTGCATTAGTGTGTACATTAGGAGTACATAGATTATCATAGACACTTGGATCGTTGCCGGGGAGCAGGTGGAATCGTCGGGAGCCTTGCTGGGCATTCACGTTTAAACACGAGCGTACTACTCGAATTCACAACAGGCGAGCAGAGCTGCAATTATACGGGTACGTATAGGTATGCTATACCCGGGTATATAACACCCGCCGCGGAGAGTCCGGTCGGGAAACCGCCACGGCGGCGAAGAACATGAAGGAAAGGAGAGTATCTGCAATGAAATCCTGAACGAATGGGTAATAAATTTACAGGTAGATCTAGGCAAGCGTCCGTGCGGGATACACCCCAACGAGTGTACGCACGCCGGTACCAGTGTTCCTCCTCCGAAGTAGCTACCCCACACCAGTCGAGTCAGCTACGGCCCAGAGACGGGGTGAAGACGGAGGGCGCACCGTGACAACAACGAACGGGCAAAACGCGCTCAGTCTGTTTCCTCTGGGGGCGGTGGCGGCTGCGCACGGCGGATATTCGTGTACGCGGGCGGAAGCTCGATGGTCTCCGGCTCCTCCGCGTGTTGCTCCCCGGGCGGCGGTGGCGGTCCCGCATCATCATGCTGGATGATGTTGACAGGGCGCAGGGTTGGCGGGTGTGGCGTCTTGCGCGTGTTGGTCGTCGCGCTCGCCGAGGGCGTCGCCGGGCGCAACAGGCCCGCCTCCGACATCGACATCGTCGTCTGTGACAACCGCATTGGGCGGCGGTCCATGCTCCCCCGCGCGCCCCCGCTCATGCTGGTGGCTTCGTCGCCGTCCTCAAACGCGCCTGCGCTCGAGATGATCGTCGGCTCTGGAAGCAGGAACGGCTCGGGCCGGTAGTATTGCGGCAGCTGCCCATCGTCTTGGTCTTGGTCGTGGTCGTGGTCCTGCAAGAGGTCGACTGACCGTTCTTTCTGTGTCTGCTGCGTCTGCTGGCGCCGATGGAAGAACCAGAGTGCTGCGAGGATGAGCACGACACCTGCTATGCCGCCGATCACGCCACCTGAATAAGGCAGGGTCAGGATCGTACCGCAAACAAGCTGATGAGTAACGTAACGCATACCAACTATGGCCCCGGTGTGGTTGTGAGAGCTGCGTCACCGTCAGACAACATTTAAGATGCATATAGCCATCGAATACTCACCCGCCAGAACCACCGCCGCCTGTGCTTGCCCCGTTGGTACTTGTCGGATAGCTTCCGCCTGCAGGCGAGCCGGGCGTTGACGAAGGCGATGTCGAGTTGAGGCAGGTATTACTATCTCCTTGTGACATAATATAGAACCCGCTGCCACCGGTGCCGGGACCACGATTGTCGCCGCCGAGAAGCAGGAGCGTCGTGCCCGTCCGCACGGAGGGCGTCCAGGAGAAGCCGAGCCCCTCGTTCGCCACGGTCGTCAGTGAACCTTCGGGGATGGCGAATGACTGCCCGCCGGGAATCACGCCATGGAATTGTGGGGTCCTGCATTGGATAGTAGCACGTCACGTCAACACATGCCTAAGGATTCTGTTGACGGACAAACCCCTGCACTGTTGAAGGGTCCCACCATATCCGCGTAGGCGTACATTGCACGAGTTGGTTCGAGGGGACGATGCTGAACACGAAATCGGGAGAGACATTTTGCGTGGCGTTGAAGCAGCTCGAGTCGCTGCTGGACTGTACAGTTGCCGCGACACTTGTTCCACCCGTGCCGAACCCTGAGCTATCACTGACCTATATATCAATCAGCTATCTACACATCGCGAACCTTGCCGAAGAGTGTATTAGGAGAACGAAGGTGTGCGGGCTCTCTCGACGAACGGTTGCAGTTGCATTGAAGGGTGATAAGACGGGTGCTATGGCGTCTGCAGGCCCCAGTTTACACCGAATGCCTCTGCTGCGGCCGACGCGAAACGCGTGATGTATGCGTTGCGCGCTATCCTGCGGCACGACAAGTCTAATTCAAACTACACTGATCTGCACGGATGATCCCGACCACATGGAAAGTCATACCACACACGCTTGCATTGCAGGAAGGGTACGGAAAGACACACGAACAGAGATACTCACCACCGCCACAAACTCGGAATTTGCAGGATACTTCAATTGGAACGATGTCGAGGAGCTATTGAACGGAACTTCGAAAATTGTCCTGACCTCAACATTATTGGGGAGAGGCGACGGTCCGAAAGGGATGATGAGCACGCTATAAGGGGGCTGTCCTGCACCACCTGAGATTTCTATCTGGAGGTCCTGGCACTGGGCCGGAACGCTGTTGAAGGTGAAAGAGTAGGCATACGCAGAGGGTAGCAATGCCAGGAAGATAAGCATGGGCGAGATGGATGTCACGGTCCGACGCAGGTGCTTCACCAGAATTCGCCGACGAGAGGGTAATCTGCGAGTGGCACTGCGCTACCGCAGGTTGTCGTGGCGATACGGGAAAAAAAACCGAAATTCCGAGAGAATGTGCGAAGATGGCCGCCTGTGCTCGAGACTAGTGGAATAGCCAGCGACGAAGGGTCTACAAGTCGAAGGAGGGAGGAAGAAGCAGCGTGTGGGTCCGGCGTTGTCAGAGGAACTCAAAAGTTCATGCGCACGCCGGTGAAGACAGACCCTCGCGTCAACCACCTTTCCGGCCATCTGCCGAGTCTGACTATACTTCCCATGCTCGCAGATATTGTTCGGTCTCATCTTCAGGATTGCACATTCTCCACGTAAAGTAGCAGTAGGATAGCGTATCATACTAAACAAAGAGTATAATTCCGTTCGTGCGCGAGTTACTAGGCACTGTATGCATTCACACGCCCAGTCTCCTACGACCATACAGGTGTCAGCATGGAGCATCGAACATTCGATGCAGACAGATGTCCGCTGAAAGTGTCCATGAGAGATCTGACAACTGAGTAATCTACTAATCAATGTGGAACAAGGTCAAAGAGAACACCTACCTCATGGTGGATTTTAACGATACCCGGCAGCATGAGACTCATCGCACATGTGCAATAGAAGTAGACGTGCGAGTGAAAATTCACACCCATAACCTCGGGATGTCATGTTTTCGTTGAGGACGTGCAAATACTCTGCTGCATGCATCAGCGCGATAGGCACCAGTGTCGAGCGTCCTGAGTCCTGTGTTGCAGAATGAGATCAAATCATCACCATGAATAGGATAGAAGGACATACCGGATCGTCATCATTGAGGAAGTGTTGCTTGGAATTGTATGGGTGGCTCAGATCTGCATGTTAATCATTGTACGATCACTGTGAGCCTGCCAGTGGTCTGCAGTAGACATCAAAACACCTTGCTGGGAAACCAGCAAGGATATTTGACAACTACTGTACCTCACTGACAGTAAGGCTAATCAGTACTCATTGCTTAGCATGGCAGCTCGTGGGTGAGCAGCAAGTTGTCCAGTGCAATTCACTTGCCTAGTTTGGCTATCGCTGATCAGCTGTTATCAAAGAAGACTTTGCTAAAATAGACTAGTGCATAGGAAACGGCCAGACTTGCCCAAAAATGGGAATTCTCCTGTATCCAGTAAGATTCTGTGAGTCGGCACAACAGGAGGATTTAGCGAAAATGACATCTCTTCCCCCATCTTCCTACCCAACGGCTTTTCGAACAACCCTTGCAATGGACCCCGGTCCCAGCGAAAGACCGCCAGCACTTCCTGAATCAGAGGCGCTGCATGGAAAGCCGCGTCGTCGCTTAGCGCCAGATGGCTACGCGCTACTTACCGGTGCGTGCGCGTCCCTCGACCACAATGACACGGCGTAGATCTCACACGGACCACTCTCTCAGATCAATACAAGCTCACACCGAATTTGACTGAACAACATCTGCGGGAGCTCTTGCAGAGACTCCACGAGATCCATGGATGTGACTGGTACACTTTCGAGGACCTCAAGCGTTACTGGAGGGGGCTGCGACAGAAGATGGTGCCAAAAGAGGTGCCGGCAAGCACTCATGACATTCGTATGTCTGCATTCATTATTATTTTGCAGTTGCAGTGGTAATGTGTGTGTATGTCGGACAGTGCATCCTTCTCTAACGCCAGAGTCTATACTCAAGCTGCAAGTACTCCTCTCAGAGAACCCTTCACCGCGCAATGTAGAGGTTGGGATATGGGCACGGCGACTGGGTGCAACTCACATCGATGTACAGACATGGATTGATCTGTGGAAGTCACACCTACCAGAGTCAAGCAATAAGAAACATTTGCCAACTCCTGACCCTTCCACCTCACCTGAACCGACTCATGCCACACTTCCTCCATTCTATGCTACAGGAATGTCTAATGCAGTGTCACAGGATTCTCATGAAATGCCAAAGATGTGTATGTCCCCTTATGTCTAAAAATTAGCATTCACTGAAGCTTATTGCAACTATATAGCCCCTCATCAGGAGAAGCAATTTCCATCCCTTGCTGAGGTCCAGGAGCTTGGCTTAGCCTTGAAGCATGTACTTTCTGAAGAGAATCCTTCCCCAGTAGCAAGAACTCCACAGGAGTTTTGCATGTGGATGGATTCTCATAATCACAGGTTGCAGAATTTTCTAAATAACATAAAGAATGGAGAGTATGCTCAGTTGGGATGGGATCCCTCCTTTGCTGGTGATGTCCTATCATCAGCAGATGGTAAATCTTTGAAGGAAGAGTAATCCCCGGTATGTTCACATGCTTTCAGTGTCTTCCAATCACTTGCTCATCTACTCTTCAGCCTGTCATTCAATCCAGCCCTACATGTTCAAGTTCTTCTTAAAGTGCATCTGATTGTTCTCCCAATGCTGTTCTGCTCTGTACTCCATCACTACATCGTGTCAACCATGTGATATATCACTTTCGTATCGTATGATATTCTATGTCTAGTAGATGTGTTAATTCCTGAAGTTCTCGTGATGTAACATTCAAGATCATTACAATTTTCCAAACTCTGCTTGACCCTTCTTGTCTACCCTGCGCAACAATCGATACAAAAGATCAACCCATTCACTTTCACCATGTTCCCCCACTCCCCTGACCCATTCTTCCGCCTCTCCGAGCCGCTCCAGCTCCTTCCATTCACTGCGCAACACGTCCTTCCTGCCATAGAGTTCCCTGGTCCATGTGGGCACCTTCCACTCTGGCCCGGCATACTCGCCACCGATCCACGCATGCAGCTCGTCGCGGTACTCGAACTGCTCCTGGTCCTGGAAGCGGTGCCACGCCTCTGCGATCGCAGCCTCGCTGTCGCCGACGCGCGCACGAAGCGTCTCGTAACGGGCAACGATCGCGACGGCCTCCTGCAGCGGGTCGAGGCTCTCCGGCTGTGCAAATGCTTTGATCACGGCGCGTGCCTGCACCTCCATCAGCGGGAACGGCACGACACGGATCGGGAGCCCGAGGAAGACGAGGCGCGAGGGCGGGATAGTCGAGACGAGCGGGAAGACGTGTCGTGCGAGCGGGAAGAGGTTGTACGAGGAGTTGTACAACGTCGGAGGGAGAGGAGGTATCGCTGGCGGCACGGCGCCCTCGAGCAGCGGTGGGGAGAGGAAGGGGAATGAGAACTCATAGCCTGTCGCGAGGATGCAATGGTCGACCTCCTCGTCGACCGTCCCGTCTTCGAACACCACGCGCCCTTGGCTGGGGTCGCCGAACTCGGCGATGCGCCCACGGCGTTTAAACGCTCCGCCGTCTAGGTCTTCGGGCTCCCCGCCAGTAACGGAATGCAACACGGTCTGCGCAGCGGTGCGCATCTCCGCGGAGATATCTATCCCACTGTAGCCCCCACCGACGACGAGCACCGTATTGCCGATATCGTGCGGGCGGCGGTACCATGCAGAGTGCGAGGCTTTCCCTTGCGCGAGCCATGCTGCGAGTCCGGGCGTGTCGGGGAAACGCGGAACATGGTAGTGCCCGTTCGCAACGATGAGCAGGTCGAAGGTGAGGACCTCGTCCCCAGTGATGCGCACAGTCCACTTCGAGTGCTGCCCGTCCCAGTCGGCGGAGAGCACGGCGGTGTTGAAGCGGATGTGCTGTCCGAGCTTGTAATGCGCAGCATAGGCTTGGAGGTACGTCTCCACCGTACTTGCAGGCGGGTAGAGCGGGGTGGAAGGGGGGAAAGGGAAGGAGTGGAATGCCATGACCGGGTGCGGGAGGTTCGTCGTGAGCGAGTCATACAGCGGCGTGAGTGGAAAATCTCCTGTGGGAGAGGCAGGGAACCTGCGTATATGCAGAATCGTAAGTCGGAGGAACTCT
Organism: Sparassis crispa; assembly: GCF_003851025.1. Taxonomy (NCBI): domain Eukaryota; kingdom Fungi; phylum Basidiomycota; class Agaricomycetes; order Polyporales; family Sparassidaceae; genus Sparassis; species Sparassis crispa. Next base: position 25,539 of record NW_020939766.1, on the reverse strand, counting down.
ACTCCACGACTCTACTCCACGATGTCCGAATGAGAGGGTACTCGCCATACTCCGCCCACTTTCTCGCGCATCTCAAATGCTGTGGGTCTCCATCGTCCGGACTTGTACTGCGGGGTTTCCGAGATGATCTTGAGGGCCGCAAGCCCACCAGCTCCTGCACCAATGACACAAATGTCCTTCACACCATCCAAGTCTATCAGGGAGTCCACTGCGGCGTCTGTAAACCACGAAGATCAGAGATATGGGTACGGCGTCACTCGGAGATACTGTACTATGTACTCGGCAGAAGATCCATCAGTGCTGGTTGATGGGATTGCGTTCAGACTTGCAGTTCAGTCGGATTGGATTCTGTGGCACAAGAACGCCGGGTGTGGCTTGCGAAGGTTGCGGAGAAAGTACCCTCTGCATATCGGAGGCTGTTAAGTAGTAGACTCGGATTGGGCGCATAGGCCTGGATGTTCCGAGTCGGTGATCCTGCCGCGATCCTGTCGTTCGGTAGCAATCGCTATCAGGTCTGGCTCGACAATGACTGCGTACGGGACTCCGAGGCTGAGAGTGACGATGGGAGTCGCCATCAGCCAAAATTCTTGCGAATCGGAGAATGATCTTATCAGTCATTTCCACGTGCAAAACCCCGGTGGAGAGCGATTCAGAAAACATCAATTCCATGTTTGTTTGAAACAATGTTTGGATGTTCGGATCATGCACTTACACTATTGACTTTCTTCCATGATGAGCAATGACATAGGTAGGATATAAATGATGTATCTCTGCAGGGACACCAAGAACAACTGAGCAGAGAGATTCGGGCAGTCGCTCATACTGTGAACACTTGGGGATGTGAGAGTCAACCATTTGCTGAGTGCTAGTGAAGGTGAAAAACACCAATCACCCATAATCGGATTGAAGTTCAGGACCTTTGGGTATGAGTCACCATGCTGAAATCACCCGTTTATATAACATCTGGCAACCAAGCCCCATTCGTATGATCTGAACACATAAAAGTACCAAAACACACAGGACGCATAGCCCCTTTTTTCCACTGGAAATAACGGGGAAAAACTTGTGGAAATCAAAAAAGTGTTTCCACGGGAAATGCGGTGGGAAATGTCGGGGAAAAGAACAAAACATTTACCGCTTTGTTCCCGTGGAAAAATGATGAGGTAAAAAGGGGCGTGGAAATACTTAGTGCATTTTTCTCGTTTTTGTCGTGGGAAAAAAGGGGGAAAATCTTTGTGTATTTCTCCCTTTTGTTTCTGGGAAATAAGCGAAGAAAAGTTTTAAAATCTTCCAATGAAAATAACTCCCAGGGAAAAACATGTAGGAAATTATTTAAGGATTTCCCTGGAAAAAACAGTTGTCCTGTCATGTCCTGTCATGTCCTGTCATGTCCGGTTGTCATGTCACGTCCTGTCCTTCTGTCCCGTCACGTCCTGTCCTTCTGTCCCATCACGTCCTGTCCTTCTGTCCCGTCACGTCCTGTCCCTTTGTCCTGCCCGCGTCATGTCTGCCATGTCCCGTCACGTCCTGTCCTCCTATCGTCTGTCTTGTCATGTCATGTGTACCCTACCCATAAAATATATTGCCTAAATAGAATCTATTTAGAATCTGCAATAACCTTCTAACCCTGGCATAATGAATTTTCTTTTTTCAAAATACATTATACCTATATTTCACACAATAGCTATTTTGCAAAATGCCTCTGCTGTGGATGGAGGGAAGACCGTGTCGCCCGTAATGGCTAATAACAACCGTGTCGTTCTAGTTCTAGCCTGAAACTACTCGCATTCATGGGAAATCGAGACTGTGGATAAATGATTGGGCGGCGTCGAGTGAGAGTGGATCTGCACCCCGGGATGCAGCGCAAGCATCGCTCGTGATCATTCAATAGCAAATGCCATCGAAATATCACAGCACGCCCTGGGATACTCAAGGTAGAGTGCCTGCCCGGGCTAGCCCAGCTCGGCACGCCGCCGCTTACCGCACGCGCTCACCTCGCACCCAAGGAAGGGCACAAGCCTCGAGTCTGTGATCAACAGCCTAAAACTCTTCCAAGGAGCAGCTCTTCTCATGTGATAAGACATGGAAGTTCACGCTGGCCACCAACACGAAGGGTATGAGCGCGCGGAGGATGAGAGCTTAAGTAGGAAATTGAAGTTTGGCACCTTTGATAAGTCCAGGGATGCCGTCATCGATCGATTCAGGGACAGGACGGAGAGGACATGGACATACAGCGATGTAAAGTTCAAAGTGGCAATGCCGCCTCTGAGGAACTTGTCCGTCCCACAGGTAAACACCCAGTGAGATGTTACGCAGGGTGGGGAATGCGACTTGCACCAGCCTTGCCACAAGGTGCTCCATGTCGACAAAGTCCCCCGACGGTGCCGCGTTCGGGAATGTATTCGGGCTGCAGGGTCCCTAGTCATGACAGTACAGTGGGAAGAGGATTTTCCTCATTTCCGGCAGACTCAGCACGAGCTCTCAGACTACGATCTCGCGCACTGGGAAGTAGAAGCCTAGGTCTGAGCACAGCAGGCTCTGCGAGCAATCCCAGCGGAGTACGCATGAGTGTGGCACACGCGACTGCGGAACACCTATGAAAGTGAGTGAGATGCACACGTCTCAAAGGTCGAGCGCGACTCGAACAATTGTAAAGCGGGTAGGATGTTGAGGGAGGCACACTTACATGCGATCTCGTCAAACTACGGGCCCTTCGGAAGGAGATGAGACCTCTTGCAGTTTTCCGAGGGTTCCTGTATCCCTGAACGAGCTGTACCGCGACGAGAGAATACAGGCTCGATTGAGAACGAGCGCGGATATGAAAGACGTTCGGAATGGAATAGGGAAAGGGGACAGCGACGTGGACGTGGCGGACGTGGACATGGTCATGGTCATGGTCATTGTCATGAACGGGTACATGAACGATGACAAAACCTGGCAGGCGGTAGGGACATGGACATGGCTGGGTACCATGATGGCGGGAGGTCATTGATCGTTAGCGCAACAGTTTGCAGCAGGAGAAAAGGAACTTACGAGATAAAAGTCAAACTCAGGCTTGGGAGTTCGACGAAGCGGAAGCCGGCGTTTATTTTCAGCGTCTGCGCCCTAGAGGATCAGTATCCCGCCAGGTATGTCGCCTTCACAGCAGAAAAGACAGACAAGGAGAATATTCACTATATCACGCTGACGCTACGACTGCGCAAGCCACCTCGCGGCCAGAACAGAAGGTAAGGCGACAAATAGCACACCCAACCCGACGATTGCTTTACCTGCGCCGATGCGTCAACTCGAGGATGACACGTCTAAGCACACGCCTGGCACCGCCGCGGTCTCACGGGAAATAGTTAGGCACCACTTTACGTGCGCTGACATATGGCCCAGGTGGTCCACACACCTCAGCACACGCTTGGCGGTCGTGCTGTCGTCCTAGGTCGCAGGCTGACATTATGCGCGCGTCGAACGACGAAGAGAGAAATGCGAAGACCATCTCACTTTCGCGACAATAAACCTCCACCCTATTTAGAAATTAACCTCTGCCTTGAAGGCGCTGCATCCGCCTGACCGGGAATGTCCTTGGATCTCTAGGATAATCGAACAAGCTGATGTCAATATGTTGCGCACTGTGCGATGAACGTCCGCGAGTGTTAATCCTGCGTAGTCCCGCGTTCCCGGAGCTATGTCCACCACAGGGAGGAAATCGCGATCTTACGACTCACTTTCAGGAGGGCTGTCTAGCACAGAGGGATATGTCGAATTCCAAATGCTCGTCGTTGCCAAATATGCACAACAGTCCAGCTCCTGCCAGAGAGGAGACGGCTGCGATACGGGGCTCACAGACATGCCGAGATCTACCCACGCGCGAAGACCAGTAGTACGTCTTCCCCCCGTCGTCTCCGGCAGACGCTTTGACCCCCGACGCAACTCCAGCGTCGACCCCGCCCTCGACGTCTCCCGCCAAGCAGCAGTGTCGTGGGGGCAATACGACGGCGGGAGGCGAAATTGACGCGGGAGAGTACCGTGGCGGCGGGAGGTCATTGATCATCGGTGTAACAGTTTGCAGGAGGAAAAAAGGAACTCGCGAGAGAAAAATCAAACTTGGAAACTCGATGATGCGGAAAGCGGCATTCATTTTCAGTTTCTGCGCCCTAGAGAACCAGTATCCGGCTAGGCTTGTCGCCCTCACGGCTGAAAAGACAGACAACGAAAACAGCCCACCCAACCGACGATTGCTTTACCTGCACCGACGTGTCAACTCGAGGATGACATGTCTAAGCACACGCCTGGCAACGCCGCAGTCTCAGGGACCATAGCTACGCAGCTACGCACTGCTTTACCTGCGCCGACGTATGGCCCAGGTGGTCCACACGCCTCAGCACACGCCTGGCAGTCGTGCTGTCGTCGTAGGTCACAGGAGGTCGGACACTTTCGGACACGGTTGGACAAGGTCGGACACGGCCCGACACTGCAGTGGGCACGTGCAGATCATGGCGGTCACGCGATCGTGTAGCTTGAAGCTTTGAAGCTTTGAAGACTTGAGCACGGCCCACCATGGGAGGCGGCTTCGCGCGCTTACTGTAAGTCGTCGAGTCCCCTTGCCTCCCTGGTTTTGGTGCGAGCTAATTCGTATCGCCACTAATCATCGCAGAAGTGCACAACCGCCGCACCTAGTGCCAATCCTCCGTTCCGATGCCGCGTCCAGGGCGCAACACTCGCAAGCACATCGCTCTCTCAAGGTAACGAGTTTATCTCCACGATGATGTCTGCATCCATATTCTTTTGGCGTGTTCCTAATCCCTCGTTCGCTAAGCTGGATACTGACCGACTGCCCATTTCCATGTTTTCCTGTAGACAGATAGCCCCCCCTGCTTCTAGTCACTCTGGACACGCGGGTGCTCGGCAGGATTTCTCACCTCCGTAAGTTGTTCAGATAGGCCTCCTTTGGAGAGGGTGTTCGGTTCTTCGAAGGCACCGCACGGTGTTTCGGACGCGCTGCGGTCGTGGACAGGACGTCCTGTCAGCTCTAGAAGGACCTCCTCCTTTGGTTCGACACATCTTCACTGATGGTGACGATGCCGCAAAGAAGTTTCGCAAGAACATCCGTCAATATAATATCGCCTTGCATGCATGTCTTTCCGAGCGGAGATTGGCAGATCAGTCAATCAGGGAGGGGTGTGTATAGCCCGTTGTCAAAATCCACAGGGCGCCGTACTACTGGCAGTGTATTGGTTCAGGATAGATCAACCAGACCGCCACGCAAACCCGCTACATTGCATACCGGATCCATTCCCCGGGGATGAATCCAGTTGTACCGGTTGGCGTTCGTCCCATTCATCTTATGCTTCTTGACTTCAGACACTCTCACCTACATTGCACGGACTTGCTCATAATGTAATATTCACCCTCTATGCCTACCGCTTCGTCAGAATGCATGTAATGGTTTTGTATGGAAATTATCAGTTGAGCTAAGGCATTGGCCATAGCACAGCACGGGTACACTCTACCAGACGCCCCTAAACACCCGAGCAAGCATCCCGAATGCAACGCGTAAACTCCTCGTCGGAGACTTTCTTTGGCCGCCGAATTTTCGCGACGGCCGATTCATCCATGCGAAACACATTGCGGTGCACTCTTGTCCTGGTGAACGACAAGTTTCAGTGTGTGCGATAAGTGAGAGAGAAAGTATGGTCACAAATGGTCAAGGAGGCCGGCTCTATGGTAATAACCAGCACAATGAGGAATCGGACAGGTAAAGTCAAATCCAGGCTTTTGGGGACGTTGCGAGCGGGCTTTTGCATGCTTCTTCTCCTTTCGTCTCTTCTTCTTCTCCTCGAGATGAGACAAGGTATCCCTACCCTGCGTGAGGTGTGATGCAGTTGGCGAACAAATCTCATGAATCTGTCGAGTACCCGGCGATGTAATGGCAAGGGTGTCGAAACTGAGGGCGTTCTCTTGCTCCTCCGCAAGAATGTCTTCGCTAGTAGCCGGGGGTTCCGAGTGAGTATCACCTCCGACAATGAAAACGTCCGGGACTGCAACTAGTTCAGACATATGAGAAAGTGACTTCCAGGTATACCAGAGTGTTGTGAAGAACTGGAGAACATCATCCCCAAAACCACTCTGCAGGCGCTGGTAGCGGAGTTGGGATACTACTTCCTGAGTTTCCCTGACGTTATTTATCGAGAGGAAATCGCATGCAATTTTGATGGCATCCACCTCGTTGCTGACCTACAGTCACGAAAATGAGATGTAAGAGATGAACATATTCTGCCCGACGAATAAACAAACCTGATGAGGGCAACCTGCAGGTATGAAGACGGCTTGCCCCGGATGTTGGTGTATCACATACGGTCGGACCCCATACGTTGCAAGAAGATCGAGCAATCCCGGCGTGAGATACATGCTTTGAGAGTGTATTGGATCTCCCAATGCAGTAAATCCATGCTCACGAAGGAAGTTACGAAGGACTGCCACTGAACTAGCTGGGAAGATATGCCAAAGTGCAGAACCTGCTTTTTCATCGTGATTACTTGCCGCCCACAGCATGATATTGACCGCATCGGTCACATCCATGTGCAACTTCGTGGAGCCATGATGCTCATTGTCTTGAGGGGACGCGAAAGCGTTGTACATTTTGGGCCCTGCAGGGAGATTAGATTCAGTGAGCGAGAATAATTTTTGGAGTAATACCTAGGTCAGGAGCAAGTCCATTCAGAGGGAAGTGAGCAGCCAAGTTGAGGACACCGTCTAAACGTGCCAGATCAGGGCATGGCACAGCATCTATGAAAGCTTTGAACAGCTCAGGGAATTCAGTACTGAATGCTTTTTGGGGAGGCCAGTCCTACAAGCGGTCAGGCATCGTAATCAACTCGGGACACTCAATCGCGTACATACCTTAAGCTTCAGGATGGAGGACCTTCTATCAGAAATCCCAAAATTCATAAAGAAGTCTTTGACTGTAGTATTCCGCGTTGTTTCCGTCTCGCAATCCTGAACCACAACTGGTCTAGATCCATAGCTCTCTATAAAATAGGCAGGACCCCAGTTGCCCTGAAAAACAGAATCGATGTGTGTGACCACAACGGGTACACCGTGGCTCCATGGTTCCTGGAACATCGACAACTGTAGGCCCACGACGGAAAAAATAGGGACATGATCAAATTGAATCTTCTCAAGCCCACTATGCAGGATAGTAAGGACCGAGCGAAGTGACTCAGTGACACACTTACGCTGGTTTCGGATATTGCTTCAAGACCTCCTCCATTTCTTGAATAGCACAATCAAGCTCACTGGATTGAAATCGACTCATAGGAACCATATTTGAGCTCGACGTTGATTTCAGTGCCTGGCACTGACACGTTCCCAAGAAGGTCTGCACAGGGGTGGTCAGCAAGTATAACATGCACGATGTGCACATACCTCGTCAACACGCAATTTACACAGCGCACATATTTCTCGTCCACAATCAACACAGAACCACGATTGACAGAACAGCTCAGTTGAGCATTCATCTGGTCGCCCATATCACTACTGCATTCCTCAGGAAGGAAGGAGTGCAACGTGAAACTTACCACATGTAACCCGAACGCTCAGCTCCCTTTGACGGTGAATTTTCCGTTCTTGTTGAATATGGGACCGCTCAGCCAGGAGAAGTGGAAGTAATACCTCCGCGCATGCTCGCTTACAATGCACGTAGGAACATACCCTGTGAGCTGGAGTAATTAAGACGTACCTGTTTCAAAACAAGAACATCGGAAGACAATGCCCTGTTGAAGACTTGAGGAAACACAGAATGGGCTTCTGCAGGATAACGGAAGGTAGGACGATAATTGGTGTCTACAACAGTTCGGCATTCTGCGATCACTTCAGCAAGTTTGTGGCATCTAGAAGGATACGACAACTTACTAACAAAATGACAGCCAGTCCTTAATCCCTGCTGACATCTCCAGCATTTGGGTAAGTCCTTGAAAGGTTTAGGAAGTGCACGCAAGTAGCAGGCAACATTCTGCATGATGAGATTACCTCCATCGGTGGGCTCAGGATCTGCGAACCGTTCCACAGAGTGCTTGAAGTACTCACCTTCACCAGCCATATAGCGTCGTAGGTCGGTAGAAAGGTTCCCAAAGTATTGCCCACTGTATCTGTGTAACGGATGGGCTGTCACCTATCACGTCGGGTACAGATTACCCTCCGTATCTACCCTCTCTTGTCTCGTAATTAACTCCTTGCGTCCTCAACTTCCTATATAGAGCATATCACTGTTAGTAGACTGGTTGCCGAACGGCGGGTGGAGGCTCTGCCTGTGAGAGGCGTCGAGCGACAAGTGGCGGTGGTGGTGGAGTATTCGGGATGCGATCTGTTCTCGCTCACCTCTTTGTTCTGTGGCTCCCTTGCGCACTGCCTATCGACTCTTGGGCCGCAGGACCGTCGACAGATCGCTCGGACTTCACCACCAGTTACAGTAGCCTCGTGCACGTGCCAGAACATATTTATGTTAGTGTTTGAATCAAATCGAGATAACAAAGAAACTGGATGCCTTGTACATCAGCAAAAGTCAACTTTTGCTTACCGGTGTTATACCCTTGATTAAGGAAAAATAAGGAGATCCTTTTTCTTATTCCTCCATTAGTCACCCTTATCGGCGTTAATTGCCCAATTAAGAACGGAGACCTCCTTAATTAAGGAGATAAGGGAGCTAAATGGAGGTAACCAAAAGTTGACTTTTGCTGATGTAGCCGTTTAGAGACGTTCTAAAGCTAAATTTCGTCTCTAAATCACTCCGGCACGTCGGCCAATTGATCTCCGATGAGCATGTGAACAAAGTGAGACCTTTCTAAACCTTATATCTGGAAGGGGGGGTCGACTCACGTCGTTACGGTCTCGCAAATCTTGCTGTTCCGACACAGTGGGGCATTTCATAGTCCGCTTTATGATTTAGAAAACCTACGGGAAGGCACCCACTGCTGCGGACATGGCGCGCCTCAAAACCAAGTATAGACCGTGCTTGGCGTACACGTGACACCAGAGAGACTCCAGTTTAGTGCTGCGATGAGGAATACCATGCCTATGATGCATCAGAACGATGTGATAGCGCTGTGCAGTTTCGATGAGGCACATTGGATCCCCACGTGGGGAAGAGAATTCCGAGACTCTGCTTCTCCTCTTTTCCTTCAGTGTAGACTGCTGATGGTTTATGTGTTAATTCTAGTACAAAGCGCTCAACCTCATGCGAATCGAGTATCCCAAAGTTCGGATCATGGCACTTACTGGGACAGCTCCTCCGGAAGCAGTCAACGATGTTATTGATCGTCTCGGGATGCCTAATTGCCTCCGCTTGACAGAATCCCATAATCGCACGAATTTGAACTACGTCGTTCGACAGAAATGGAAGGGTGCCGTTCTCGCAGACGTTGTCGAATTCATTCGAACCAACTATAATGGACAGACCGGTATCATCTACGCTACAAGTCGAAAGAAATGCGAGCACATTGCTGCAGAGTTGCGGAATGCTCATCACTTGTCGGCATTCCCCTACCATGGGACAATGGACAAGAATGAGATCACTCATCGTCGTCTGACCAATTTTGCTAAATGTTCTGCGCAGAACGCGTTCGGAATGGGTATCAACAAATCCAACGGCATGGCATTCTCACACGATCTCAGAAGAATGTGTCTGACAACTTGGGAGGCAGTTCGTTTCGTCATCCATCACTCTTTGCCGAAGGATCTTGAAAAGTAGGCCTTCTCTCACCCCTTCTAGCTCTTCTTGACGACTTTGGTAGCTACTATCAAGAGGCAGGCCGTGCAGGGGGAGACAGTAGTCCTGCCGATTGTGTCCTATGTACGTGTTTTGTATGCCTATATGTTCCCTGAATTCTGCTGACTCCCAATGTGTGGATTGTAGCCCACTCGTACCGCGATTACAGGGCAGGGTGCGCGGATGTTCCCAGGCGGACACGGTGATTCGTCCTGGGGCGACAGGAGCTGTGGGGTGGGAGTCAGATTGCCATTCCAGAATTCGAGATCTGCAACGGAACAAAGCTCGCGCTCGATGATAGAAAATAGATACCCACATACTGAGCGCCTCTGCAATCCCAAAAACCAGCCCGCTCACGACATGCGACAATGCAGTGGAATTCGTTCGTATTCCCGCTCGACACTGGCGAAGGCGCAGAGCGTCGCCGGGGATGATGACGCGCAAGGCAAACCCAGCGCTTCTACAACAATTAATATTTCGGGCGACTCGCCAGAAGAGTACCGATAGAGCATAAGAAAATCTACAGCCGCCTTCTCGGCTGTGACAATTTATAAACATGGGCAGAGCGACCGCGCACCTATGGAAGAGTGTATGGTTTTTTCTGGTGTTTCTCAGCCAACCTGTGCCTTTAGCGATGGTATCAAATCCGAGACCCGAGCTCGCGTAACGCGGAGCAAAAGCACCTAAACGAGAACGGCGCCATTGGCGAAGCAGTGAAAGCAAACAGAAGACGAGGAGGAGGTACGCGCGCGGTCGCCCAGCCAAACATCGCAAGTGCCAAGAATGCACTCCCTGGAACGGCAACTGCCGGCCGCGATTCGCGTGGAGTGAGTGATCGGATCTGGTAATCTAGATACAGTAGGGTTAATCTACAAAGGTACAAGTAATCCGTCGGTGAAAGGATTATAATTATGAAGATCTACGCAGTCTATTTGTTCTCAATCGCGCGCGCGCATGATTATCTTCATTTCACGAAGTTTTCTACAAATGCACCCCTCTGCTTCACTTCTTTCTTATGAACGTTTCGACCCTCCAATGGTAAAGCTGGGACAGGTCTCCCCTCAATCTAAAAACGCGTTAGCTAGCACCGGCGAGCTCTGGAGAAAACTCACATTCGCAGATGATCCGGGCGTAGTTGCGAAGAGTGCGGCTGCACTATGTCAGAAACCCGAAGCCCTTCTGGACACTGAGAAACATTACCTTGTGCCAGGTAAAAGCGCGCCCGGGAATCGTGCTAGGCGGACTGAATTTATGAACGGAGCCCTTTGTGGCTTTTACCTTAAAGCTCATACTCTGAAAGGCCTGCGCGATCATTAGGCTGAATGCAACACAAAATGCACTCAAAAGCAACATACTTCCACCAGTTCACGCCATCCGACGGATCCTTGCGCTTGGAATATACTCCTGACAGTCTGCAAGATGAATTCAGAGCACACCGAGTCAATAGACCTTCAACTTACTTTATAATGTCGGCCGCGAAGGGCGATCGTCCCATTCATGGTCGATATATCCGCAGACGAGAGAGAAGAAACTAGAACGAAGAATCGAGCAGCAGGTGAAAGGGGACAGGCAGAGGATAGGGAACAACTGGCGCTGGACGCCTGGTGAGCGTAGACGGCGAGAGTCAAAGTCGGGGGAGCGAGAAGTCCCAGATCAGCGATCTGCGGTACACTTACACAGGGACAACTTTCCCAGTGTCACATAGCAGAGGGAGCCTTCGTGGTACGTTCGACCAAGTGAACTCACTAGATTATTTTTGCCCATCGACCAGTTAATACCGAGGCTCCGCATCATATAGCCATTAACATTATGTCATTCCTACAGGGATGTAAAAGAGCCTGTCACGTTTTGGTCAGATCTCTGTAAGTTCCTATTGAAGGTTTAAAAACTCGCCGTGTAAGGCTGCGTAGCTTTGGAGATAATACACTAGGGCGGTAAACACAAGGTACATTATTCCCGGCGCGAGGGCTGATTGTAGTTCCTCGACCTATCATTCAGACAGGCGAGACCACTGGTCGGTATATCAGGAGTCTGCGCTCTTCAGAACTGTTGTTGACTATGGTAACAGCAGCCACAATTCCTGGCTGGTAAGTGTTCCGCCATGGCAGCCGCCAGCGTGGTCTGGTCCCTAAGACCAAGCTGGGACTTGACGTGGCGTTTGATTGATTCTCTGAAGAGCTTCTCTTCCTCCTTCGTCGCAGGCTGAACAGTAGGATCGTGGCCACGCTGTGATTGCGAGGCGTGGGCGTACCGCCACAGGAATTCGCAGATAGGCTGCGCATCATGATGCAGGTCGACCGATTCTGAGACGATCATTCCAGCACGGTCCCAGCGGATAAGCCGGGCGCGTGATCCAGACAGTGCAACAGAGAAGTAGAAGCTGCGATGCTGACGAGCGCACGCAACGTTCATCCCCAGCCCTCGTTCGGCCCGATTTCGAGTTCGTTCATCGTAGATATTCAGAATGAAATCATGAGCAGAGCGATCATCGCCTTGAGCTGGATCTGTGAAGGCGTCCAGACCAGGATGCTGCTGGACGTCAATATACAGGTCGGCGCAAGAAATAGAGCTCGCGACTGTCGATTTCGGGTTCATCGAGCCAATATCTTCTTCGGAGAGGCAGGAAACATGGGGATTCATTGAACCTATCTCTCCGCGATTCACATCGAACGAGGTTGTGTCTATGAAGACAAATCCAGGACATCTTGGCCGCGACTTCGTGGCGCCTCTTCCAACACCATTGAGGGCAATAATCTGTACAAATTTAATATTTGTGATAGACAGAAAAATCTAAATACCGCACTAATGGTTCAATAATCTGCTGCCTGTGCTCAGCTTCTGCCGGCAGATCTTTGAATGCTTGCACAGCAGGGGGCATCGCGGACATATCAGGCTTCGGCAGGAATTCCAGAAACTCGTCAACAGGCATTACACCAATTATATAAAGGATTGGGAACAGTTTGCGAATTCACGATATCGCAGCTCACCTCGGTGACAGTACTAATGTTCTATGCCTCATCCATTCTGCACGGGTCGGACGTCCTCCCGCAGGAGAGCAGTGTGTCGTCGTTCACTCAGTGTTCTCGACGAACGCCTCGCGCGCAGCCTCGAGGAAACGTACCTCGCACCGCTTACGTGCAGCGCTGACGACGTTGGCGAGCCCTCACCCTCGCCACATGCCATCGCACATCTCCGCTTAATTGCGACCACGCCGTCCTTGTGCAGGTTCTTGATCTGGCCCGCGAAGCAAGCAGATCCATCGGACAGCTTGTGCTTGTACACTGCCTGGTGGCGACGCTAGCTACTTTCCCAGAGACTCCTACTGCGGGCAGTCGCTTTCATATAGTCGCTGGCGTGGGCGCATACCCGGCAAACCCACTGCACGACATGGGCACAATACAGTCAGTAGTGACCCGTGGCAAGGTGTTGCTCTATCAGCGAGGCGCCATACCTGGTATTGCTCGGTCAGTGATGCGACGTACCCCAAGAAACACGACGTATGTCGACGTACTGATAACGACAGACGACGGCAGCACTAGCAGCACTAGCAGCACTAGCTCAAGACGGCGTCGGACAGCAAGCTTGGGCAAACCTTGGTGAGTTCGCGCGCGAGCAATACAAACGAGGATTAGTACTGTACAGGATCTCATTAAGGATGGGATCAATGACAAACCTAAAGCTCTGCCCACATACAGTCAACTATGGAGGCCCATCACTGCCTGCCGCTGTCGTTCTGACAGTACGCGCACTGAAATTTGAGGGATGCCCTGACGGAACAGCATCGAGTTGCCAATCGTAAGGGGCCGAGACCTGGAGAACCTCTCTCGCAGCCAGACATGAGAACTCTGCCAAACCCTTTGTTGCGTCTCATGCGCCCACTCGTAGAGTTTACACACGCACAGCAACTCGGACATCTGAACAAAAGTCGTGGGGCGACAATCAGGCGGTGGGACTCAGAGTAAAGCCCTTACATCGTGCGGATATCCGAGCTTCACTATGGCTTTCATCCATACGCAACATACGCTAAAAAGACCTCTTGGCGAGGCCTGCCTCCTGTGAGAGGTGGCAACTCTACCAACTCCAGATAACCACGACGAATAGACAATCCGACGTGCTCCGCCTGCCAAGACGTTGGACGCGAGCGTACGGTCTAGCTGCGCGTCCGACTCGGTGTCATGGTATGCATACAGCCCTCCGGCAAGCTGTATGCACGCATCGAATGACGAAGAGAGAAATGTGAAGACCATCTCACCCACCTTCCGACTCACTTTCTGGAGGGCTGTCTAGCACAGAGGGATATGTCGAATTCCAAATGCTCATCGTTGCCAAATATGCACAACAGTCCAGCTCCTGCCAGAGAGGAGACGGCTGTGATACGGGGCTCACAGACATGCCGAGATCTACCCACGCACGAAGACCAGTAGTACGTCTTCCCCCCGTCGTCTCCGGCAGACGCTTTGACCCCCGACGCAACTCCAGCGTCGACCCCGCCCTCGACGTCTCCCGCCAAGCGGCAGTGTCGTGGGGGCAATACGACGGCGGGAGGCGAAATTGACGCGGGAGAGTACCGTGGCGGCGGGAGGTCATTGATCATCGGTGTAACAGTTTGCAGGAGGAAAAAAGGAACTCGCGAGAGAAAAATCAAACTTGGAAACTCGATGATGCGGAAAGCGGCATTCATTTTCAGTTTCTGCGCCCTAGAGAACCAGTATCCGGCTAGGCTTGTCGCCCTCACGGCTGAAAAGACAGACAACGAAAACAGCCCACCCAACCGACGATTGCTTTACCTGCACCGACGTGTCAACTCGAGGATGACATGTCTAAGCACACGCCTGGCAACGCCGCAGTCTCAGGGACCATAGCTACGCAGCTACGCACTGCTTTACCTGCGCCGACGTATGGCCCAGGTGGTCCACACGCCTCAGCACACGCCTGGCAGTCGTGCTGTCGTCGTAGGTCACAGGAGGTCGGACACTTTCGGACACGGTTGGACAAGGTCGGACACGGCCCGACACTGCAGTGGGCACGTGCAGATCATGGCGGTCACGCGATCGTGTAGCTTGAAGCTTTGAAGCTTTGAAGACTTGAGCACGGCCCACCATGGGAGGCGGCTTCGCACGCTTACTGTAAGTCGTCGAGTCCCCTTGCCTCCCTGGTTTTGGTGCGAGCTAATTCGTATCGCCACTAATCATCGCAGAAGTGCACAACCGCCGCACCTAGTGCCAATCCTCCGTTCCGATGCCGCGTCCAGGGCGCAACACTCGCAAGCACATCGCTCTCTCAAGGTAACGAGTTTATCTCATTCTTGTGGCGTGTTCCTATCCCTCGCTAAGCTAGATACTAACTGCCCATTTCTTTTTTTCCCTGTAGACAGATAGAACCCCCGCCTTCTAGTCACTCTGGACGCGCGTGTGCTCGTCGTGATTCCTCACCTCCGTAAGTTGTTCAGATGGGCTTCCTTTCCTATGCCTGAGGAAAACACGTCGTTCACAGTTTGTGCTATGTACTGCACTATCGCTCAGGTCCATTTTTCAAACACTGCCTGCGCTCGGAAAGTTCTAGCTACAGATATGGTCCGCGTGAGGCAATCCTAGGTACGCCCATGGCACGAGGGCGCACTTAGAGGATTGTGGAAGGGCAGACGCTGGATGACTGGCGAGGGCGCTCTGAGGACATCCTGTGTCATACTTAGGAGGGGTCAACAAATATTCGTTCCCTATGTACGCGACCGCCTACTTCACCCTCTAACGAATCTCTCCTCGTTCCAGCCATACAAAGACGGGAGCTTTTCTTGTAGTTCAAAAGCATGTGAGCTAGTCGCGAAGAACACGAAAGGTTACTTACATCCGCAACTCGTCGGGGCGAAACTCGGCACCGTGCGGCTATAAACATGTGAAAAACCCGAGTACTCGTGAACGTCGAAAGAAAACTTACCCTGTGCACGATCAGAACCTTGCGCGACATGTGTTTGGGAAGGGTTAAACGATACTTTGAGCCACGATTGCCGCGAACACGAAATCCAAGCTGTTTCGTCTGTGTGAAAACGTCTAGACGTATTCTAAGACATGCTTGTCATCAGCGAAATCGTTCCACTTGACACGCTGCCACAGAGTGGGATCCCGGCTCAAAACATTTGAGATCGTCTGCATGGTGTTCAGCATGTGGCCCATCACATTCTGCAATTTATACTCACTTCAAAACAGCCTCTGTTCACGACGATGCGCGGATCCATTCAAAAAAAAAAAGCAAGGGAAGGTGCGCCTAGCAGAAGACGGAGAAGAGGATAGGACACTGTGGGCCCGCCACGTGTGTCGACCTCGGAGAATGCATCAGTTTCGCCCCGCCCGGGCGAGTAAGTAGTTGATACAGTAACAAAGCCAGGTAACCGTCGGTGGGACGCTACTCAACAGACTGAGCCCGAGCCTTTCGCTCTGTTGCTCTCATCGGTACAATAATCCAGCCTGAGGCGCAATATCACAAGGGACGTATCCCTGC
This sequence comes from Sparassis crispa, assembly GCF_003851025.1. NCBI lineage: Eukaryota > Fungi > Basidiomycota > Agaricomycetes > Polyporales > Sparassidaceae > Sparassis > Sparassis crispa. The sequence continues at coordinate 9,290 of NW_020939766.1, read as the reverse complement.
GTTCGTGAAGACAGCACGGGGGAGCGAGAACCTGCCGTTGATTTGTCAGATATTTCTGAGCAAACGCACTGCGGACGAAACACTTGCCATGTGTAAGACGTTGCACCGTCGTGGTTACTGTGGAGATTATGTGGGAGGGGTCAGACATTGTGTGTAGACAACAACTGGGGATCTCAGGATCTTCGATGGTGAGAGATTATGGCGCACCTCTCAAAATTCACTGTCCATTGCAACGGCGCGTCGTGCAGACATCTGCATCTCGCGCAGAGATGCTGTCCAGATTTGACCGTAAGAGAGGCACAATTACACATTAAAGGAGGAGAGGGTTCACCCGTTGAAGGAAGAGAACAGTTCTGCGTTCGCGTTTTGATTGCCTCCAGGATACTTCCATGAACATCTCCATCTATAAGTAACGTTAGGTGGTCATCGTATAATCCAGAATGTAAGTACCTCCATCTCCTGCATGTCGACGACGCGATTCTCTTACGGAAACAACCCCCCAGATTATGCTATTCTGTTGACTACAACTTTGAAAGTCCCGAGCTGCAGAGATCCTGATCTCGCCTGACCTCTCGTTAGCCGAGTCGATTCAAGGTGATGACGTGCTGCAATAATAGATGTGACGGATGCGGTGGTAGCAAAATACTATACGACGAAATCATTAGAAACTGGAAACCCAGGGAACCCCAGGCGATGGCTCGTGAGCAACAACTCTGAGTGACATTTTCGCAATAGAGTAATTGTCCCATATGGCATAACAAGCTTGAATACAGAGTCCAAGGTCGAACGTTACTTTACCCAAACTTTACCTGAGCCAACGTGTCGACGGAAGGGTGTCTTGTCTAAGCGGCACACGCCTGGCAACGCCACTGCCTCAGGGGCCACGCACTGCTTTACCTGCGCCGGCAGACGGCCCAGCTGGGCCACGTCTCAGCCCGCGCATGGCAGTCGTGTCGTCCCACAGCTCGCAGGCCGACAGTAGACCGACTCCGAGTACTCTCCGAGTCGGTCAACGTTGGATCACGCATCGCCGCACGTGGCTGAAGTCTCCACGACGAACGTCAGACTTCCGACAGCTTGCCAGAAGCTCTGAGCTCGTCAGACTCCAATTTCTGGTTGACCAAATGAATTACTGTACGATGCAGAGTGCTCTTGATATAAGCCATGGGAGTAGACGACCGTCGGGAAGCAGATAAATCAATTGACGGTGGCACCAAAGAAACCCTAAATATCAAGGCGATCGCATCCAATACGATGATGTATACACGTTTAATATTGCACCGCAGGCGAATGAAGTAGAGGATATTAATGATTAGCGTATCATGACACAAACGGCTGTGTTGTGGTTAACATCACTCAGCAACATCTCTCAACTCCCAAACCTGAATAGAATTTGGTACGCCTGGGTCACTGCTTCCCGTTGCAAGAAGGAATGTGTCGGGATTTTCCTGAAAATATGTTTGAGCTTCATACTGACACTACAACAGGCCCTGGGCACACCGCAACACATTGGATGAGTAACGGATCTGATCAGATGAGCATGTTAATACTACAAGCATACGAAGTCACCGAACTTGCCATGGTACCGCAGCGTCTGTACGATGTCCCCGCTACGAGCATCCCACAAGCGCACTTTGCCGTTGGATGCTCCTCCGAGAAGCATGGTCCCCTTGTGTATGTAGACAATTGGAAGGGCCATGCCAGGAGGCTCGCTTGGCACCTCCAATACTAGGCGTCGTAAGCCAGATGGAATCGCATATACGTCAAATCCAGATGTGATGTTGCATACTGCCAACGTATCATTGGCCGGAGATATGTTGCAAGCACCACTGAAGGCCCAAATGAATATCTTCAAAATTTGATGTATCTCAATCAACCGCACCATAGGGGTAGATGTATGGACCAAAGCACCTCGATCGATCCGGTGCCCCGTCTCGAGCATCTGCAATGCGGAATAAGATCCAGCATAGGCTATAAACAGGGTTGCTCACATTATCCCGTGGTGGAGATACGCGGTGACAAGACAATCGGCAGAGGGATCGTTCATCCACTGAACTGATGTTATTATGACAGAGTGTGATGCGCTGTATGGCGTAGAAGGGGGTGCATCGAGTGTATCACCGTAGTCCCAATATGTGTCTTGCAAAGAACTGTTAGCGAAAATATCGCGAGGCAAGTTCCGCTGTCGTTACCGTTACCGTTCTCAACCGACGACCATATATTTACGACATCGTGTGCTGCCGTAGCGAGGTGGCAGGATGCGGTGGTACCCTTGCTAAGTGATAAACACTCGATGGGCTTTGAATGTGCACTAAAGCCAGAGACGTAGATATTCTCCTGTAAATTGCAACCGTTGGAGAGTATGACTGATTACTGATGCTGCACTTACTTCGTTGAAAGCAGCCGTGATCAACGTCCCATCCGCAGTCCCACAGATGATGCGTGAAGGGCTAGATCTCCAAAGTAGAGAAAGCACAGCGGAATGAGTAACAAGCCGATGGATGGCTTGACCAGAAGAAAGAGACCAGACGACAATTCGCTTGTCGGTGCTTCCACTGGCAACAAACAACCCATCCGGGCTCAATGCGACACAGTTGATGGCGTCTGTATGTTCTTCAACTAGAGTCGATGTGGATCTGTATTGGAGAGGCATGTGTGTATCGCCCGAGTGTAGTCGCGGGCGTTACTGGCATTACTTACAGCCCCCGTCTCGGCATACACGTGTTGTCGCAGCAAATGGGCACGTGCGGAAGTTTATATATTTGAATAGTTTGAAGAAAGGCTTCAGTCGCACGAAAGCTTACATAAGGATGTCTGCCAAGTCCCGCAGTGCGGAAGGCAGTATGGCTCAAAAGGCGGGCACTGAGGGAGGGAAAAAATAGATCTCTACCTAGATAATGTGCTAGTGTATTTACTGACATGAATACATATTGTCCGGATGCCATAGACGGCTGGGAAGGGGCAGGAACACCATTCCGAGGGTGAGCCACAACTTGCCGAGCACAGGCCGAGCAGAACGGAAGGAAGGGAAAACGAAAATTGGCGCCTTGTGACTGTAAATTCAGCGGCACGCAGCTGGCTGAAATGGGGTTGATTTTGGCGGGAACGCCTGCGAGATTACCTCGTGAGGCTCTAGCGTTCGATGCGTTTACAGTCGCCGGGTTTACAGTCCTGCGGGATTTTCCCAAAGCGCTACTCAGCGCCGGCACGGAAACTGGCACCTTTCGTCACATGATCCCTATATCGGGACTTCCTCCCCATGTCGTGAATTTCGACTGCAATTTCCCCTGCGTCTGCGACTGTAAATGCCCCTATCCCGACGTCAAACCCAGCGGAAGAAGGTATATTGCCTGTATTTCTAGAACAACGCCATATATCTTGACAAGAGCCACACACCACTGCGTTCCTACTGTCAGTAGCGTGTGCCTCAGCAGAATTCAGATTGGATGTTGGTGTCGCAGCCGCGTCGTATCGACGAGACTTTCTGCTCACTACGGGAGTGGATTGCTCAGAGGCGCCCCTCATTCCACCCTCGACGTGGCATGTATGCGTGTACTGCACGATGAAGCGAGGGTCACCGGTGGGTGGGACTTTCAAGCCAAGCGCGGTTAAGCTCATAACCTATCTGCCAACCTACTTGAGTACAGGCAAATCACGGCGTTATCTGAACCAACAAAAGAATGAGCACAATTCGAAGGAGGGTGGAAAGTAGGCGAAAGTTCTTCGCCTCAACTGCCACCAAGTCCAGCTAGAATTTTCTATCTCAAGTTTCATCGTACTATAGCGGGCACAGTCCAGCCAATCTCAAGGCATTGGTCCTCCCACCTCCACCGAGAAGTGGCAGAAGCCAGACGAGTCCACGGCGGCGGTGGCGGCGGCGGCGATTGCAAGTTACAAGCTGGTGGCAATCTTGACCCTTGAATTGAATTGAAGTCAAAACACCCACGGGTTATACGGGACCACTATCGGATAAGAGGTAATGAGGAGAGTTGGGAACAGGATCGCGAACCACTTACGCGGAAATCAGAGAACAAGCCCGACCAATAACCGATCTGCGCTGCCGCCGACGCTCATCCACCTACCCGACTTGGGACCTTGTCTCGTATAGTCGGTCGTGTTGATCTTTGTCGGACGGGGCCTCAATCGTCGAGGACTGAGTTGGCGCTGTCCCGACAGATCTGAAAAACCTGCTCCAGATGCTTGTGCTTAGCGGAGAGCATGGTGGATGAAGAGAGCCTACGGACACGAGATGGCAATAACACTCGTGAGACTCTATTGCGGGTAGTTTCGGGCGCGGACGACGTAGTAGATGAAGGCGAAGGGTGACGAACAGAGATTAGCCTTCGCGAGATTCTGCCATTGTTAGATATCTCATGAATGTTGAGGAAGTCGTGCCAGAATGCATTGAATTTCGCAGGATCGGCCCACATCTGCGCATTCATCACGCCCCCTGGTTCGCCTACTATACACGACAAATAGAAACCATCGCCGTATCCAGCCATTGTTGCATCGTAGGGTTCGAAAAATGAATTTTGGATGCGTACAGCCGGTAGCGTTGGTTGAACAATTTACCCTCGCCAGCATTAACCTCGCCAATACGAATCACACATTGGTCGAAAATGTCGGCCACCATTTTGGACAGAGCTTGCGGTGGCAGATCATGATCTAACCACAACAAGCTGCAATAAAGTACGACCCAGAGCAACGATTCCATGTCGTCCTGGATCGTCTGAGTTTCGTCCCTCCAACTCAGCGAGCGCTGTGACATAAATTGGAAGGTGCCCTAAGGGCGATAAGCCAGTGTTGAGAAACTTCTTCCGGATAAATTTGATACTCACCACTTTTGCGGGATCGCGAGCCCCCCTCGGCTGTCACTAAACATGAAAGGCTCCAATCAATAAGATATCCGCGCTGTATCATGCCTGCTGGGTTGGGACCCTGAATAGGATAACATCATCCTATTCAGGGATCCCAACCCCGTCAGTCTAGATAACATCATCCTATTCAGGGTTGCGGCACTAAAGCCAGGTAGATTCATAAGGGATTGGCCCACTTCTCCGCAGAGGCGGCCGACATCCGGCAGAAAGTTGAGGGGGAAAAGCGAGTATCCCGGACTATGCACAAGAAAATGCTTCTTTGGGATTCTCATCGCCACCAGGTCCGTGTCCAGCTGTAGACCTTCACGGTGTTCACGGTTGTGTTTCTCGAAGTTCTTGCAGTACGAGCATGCAATGTCGCAGGATAGGAAGACACCGGATAATTCAGTGTCACTGAGTGTCGAGAGGAATAAGTAGCTCATGTTGCAGAATCTGCATCAAAAAGAGTCAACTAAAGGCGCGTAAAAGCGAAGGAAACATATTTTTCGCCCTTTTACAAATCTCCAACCCTATTCTTGTGCACCAGGGCATGACGAGCGCAAAGAATGGCGCCGACTCCGGATGCTAGACATCCCCCCTTGCGAAGATTCAACTTCACGATCGCGTTGTGTTCTGCAATGCACGTATTTTCCTGGCAGAAAATGATCAGTAATGCAATCAACGTCAACTATAATTACTCACATCTTAAGCCTTCTGGTCGGCATGCGCAACAACATGTGTTTCTTCTCTAAGAAGTAAGCCCATCCGGGGCTTATCTCCACATCTTCAATTCCTCGATCCTTTGAGCGGACGGAAGTTGGCATCCATATTTAATTACCTGTAGATCGAGTGAGACTGATGATAATAGGCTAAACACAATTGTACTTAATGCTTATCCGGACGATCATTCTCCCAACGTTCGGGAAGATTTCGTCCAGGGTGGGGGGCACGCGGGGCATTCCACAGCGAGTTCACCTCCTCTGGTGGTGCTCGCGTCAGCAGGATCGTGTCCCCGCCATGCTCGCTGAGCATCTTGAGGTGACGTCACGCCTCCACGACTTGAGTCGCTGAAATGCTATATCAGTATCCGGCCGGCCATTCTGTGTGAAAGAAACACGTACCGACGGCGGCTTCAAGCCGGTGTTATCAGTGATGCGCTGCAGAGCATTGTTTCGGAAAGATGAACTTGTGGAAAGTGAGATATGAGCGGCAGAAATCCGTGGAGGGAGGTACTTGCCAATGTCGATTATTCACGCTCTACGTCAACACGAAGCATAGCACAACACACCCCAGTGCCAGTGCCTGCCTGTCGACGTCGTCACGGAGCCGAGAACCATCGCCCACGCTGCTTTACCTGCGCCGACTTGTCGACCAGATGGTCCACAAGCCTCAGCACACGCCCGGCAGTCGAGGTCAAGTCGCAGCAGAGACAGTGACAGACAAGGTTAACCGGTGTGACCGGGCTACCGTGGGAATATCGTGCCGATGGCAATTGATTAAAATTCTGAATAAAACAAAGGAGACGCGCGAGGCGGAAAATATTACATAGCCACACCGTGCAGCCATAACGCAAGGCTGGATGGCTACCCAGTCATTATTGAGCCACTAAAATCACATCACCAACCGACGACACAAAGGAATCAGATATCAAATTCAAGGTATACGTGAGCTAGAAACGTGAGCTAGAACTATGCCCCATTCGTTCTTGCAGTTGCAGGTCCAGTTCGCTGAGTGTCTGCTGCAACGTGAATGCCCATACGCAGCTTGGATGGGGAACTCTCACTTTCAAGCAAATATTTGTCTGCTCGCATATATCCGAATACGCGTCCAGAGCACTGTCTAACAATGCATGTTCCATATGCGGATCTACCTGGATTAGAAGAACCTTTCGGGTGATTCTCTTCACTCCCATCAGCATTAGTGTTGTTCACGTCGCGGAGACTCACCTTGAGATTGGCCAAGATACTGTGATGATGTGTCCCTTGAATGTTGAGACGGCGCTTGAAGTCCTTCAGCGGTAACAACTTCTTAGCCGGAAATATTGACATTCGTCTGTATAAGCGTCAATTATCGCGGAGAAGACGAAATCAAAGTCAGAGCTGCGCTCACCTCATCAAAAGTAATTGTGATCAAAGTACCATCGGCAGTGCCGCAGATGATACGTGAGGCGCCAATTGCCCAGAGTAGAGACAATACGGCGGAATGAGTCACAAGGCGATGAAGGGCTTGGCCAGAAGAAAGAGACCAGATAGCCAGCCGCTTGTCGGTGCTTCCACTGGCGATGTACAACCCATCTGGGCTCAACGCAAGACAGTCAATAGCATCACCGTGCTCTCTAGGTAGAGTCAAGGTGGATCTATATTGGAGGGGCATGGTCGAATAGTTGTCAAGTCACTCAGAATGCGTCGGAATCTGCTTCGCCCTTTTAGACGAATGGGATAGCAACACGTGTGGACCACATACACTCTTTGACCGGCTCCAGGCTATACGCCGCGTAGAACGATTTGAGGCTTCATCCATTGAAGGTGATTCAAAGTCTCCGGCAGCGTTCAGTGCGTTCTCTGAGCTCGTGTTTTCTCTATTTTGTTGACAATCGTTTCAGGCGGAGAAGTTATGTTCGCACTCATGGAGGTCTCAATCTACAGATTGAACGACTTGTTGCAAAACGGAGGGACTGCGATGAAATCGGACAATCCGGCAACAGTCGTGCCTTCGCGCGGACTGGTGAATAATTCCCCTTGAACGCAATTTACTGACATTGACTACCTGCTTTGTTGACCACGCAGGCTATTCTCCTCTCATTTTCTAGTAAGGAGGTATCCCATCTTCGAGATGCTTTCAAGAGACGCATTACCCGACTGAAAGACATCGTCCTGGAGTGTCTTAGAACTCCATCAGAAAATGGTCTGCGGAATGTATTGCTATCGGTATTCTTTCGGCGGCAAGTCGTTGAGTCGTTGGGCACAACTGTTGTTCGTATATCGAGTTGGTCTTCCGTAAAAGAGGTTGCGTGAGTCCTACAACTTTCTTTACTCTTTCGTTGCTATCTGACTTTCACGCGCAGCGTTTCATCGTTCATCGACGGTTTCTACGCCATTCCATCGCTCATTGCCGAGGCTTCGCATTATCTAGCTCGGATCACCCATACGATGACCTTGCAAGCAGCAGAAGTCCTGGTAAGTGGTCTCATGGTTTTTGTTTGCCGATACTCGGTAATAATTTTCTATGCCCAGACGAGTCCAGTCGTTGTATCGGTCAGTGCGGTACTAATTCTTACGGTGGGTCTACTCTTGTATGTGTGGAATGTTGCAAGGGTGCTTCTCTCGGAGTTTGAGCATGAAGGATTCCAAGTCTTAGGTAGCGTGTAACGAAATATGCCTGCTTAGCTTACAATGCATCGTCCCTTTGGAATATCTCTGAATTGTATAATTTGAATCGAATCGCAGGTGGGTCGTGCCTATTGCTGCGTATCAGTTCAACGCTCATATGCATCTGTTAGCATTTCGTTCCGTTCTATACATATATACTGTATGTCATTCACTGGGCTGCCTTCAGATCCCGCAACTAATCAACGTTTATGCATTCAGGCTGCCATGTAGTCTGACTCAGCAGTGAACAAGTCGAAGACGTTGTATGTTTGATGGCCTGACCATGTCTCCGCCGAGAAGGTACAGGCCGGTCCGCTCTCTTTGCATGAGGTGCTTGCGATGGCATCTGGGATCGATCTGCCAGCAGGTGTTCGGTGTGCTTGCTGCGTTGCAATGGAGCAGCCAGCCCGCCTGATGCCTCGACTTCCTTTGTCCTCAAGACTTATATACATCTCCTATACATCCCCTACATGTGCAGCATCTTTTTGCACCCCGTCTGTTTATTGAATATCGCTCAACATGACTCGATATGGTTCGCTATGGTAACCTCCTAGATTGTCTTCCTCCAAGTTAACAAGAGACTGATGCCTCGAGCAGGGGTGCCATCGTCCGACCAAATATTCGCGAGACCGTTATTCCAGAGATATCTGATTTGCACATCACCAACGTTAGCTTAGCAGAGCAACTGGGTCCCTACGCAAGTGGTCGCACTTTTCTCAAGATGACTTTCACCTCCGGCAACAAAGACGTGGTCGATACTACTGTGTGCTCGCTAACGACAGGCCAGGTCCATATGTGTTTAAAACCATCCTAAACGTGCTACTGACTACAATATGCATGAAGGTAGAACAGTCTGTATTGGATTTGAAGCTGCCGAAGAGAGGAAGAGTCGTGTTTGAGGTTATCGGTAATAAGTGAGTGTTTCATCCTGGTCATTGTTCAGAGATCCTCGATCAATGCCAACCCTTCAGTGCAATTTGCTTGTTGGGGAATTATTTGTGTATGTCTAATAATTGCGCGTGGGATTGTACACCATCTTGACTAGTCTGCTTCTCATGTACAAGCA